>NC_041397.2:171639057-171704057 GCF_900747795.2 Erpetoichthys calabaricus
AGCCCCTAACGTTGCGGTCAGCAAGTCGGCTAACATCCGCCATGTGCCGTCTTTCAGTTGCGAGAAGCAGATCATAGAATGGTTGAAACTGTTGCCCCTAACGTTGCGCCACGGCGTGTGGTTCATTTATACCTCGTGTCTTCTCATTAAACTTTTATCTCACGAATATGTTATTGCAATCCGCAGCGGGAGCGTTTCTATAAACTTTATTTAAACTTACGTTTTACACCGTGGTTTGTTTCCCTTATGAACATGCTTGTATGCTTAACTCGCTCCGTTCTCAATTGTTTAATTAATTTTTTGCTCTTCGCTGTTTGCGGCTGTTCCTCCATTTCCCCCTACTTCGTTCTTTTATCTTGTCAATATGTTATTGCAATCCTTAACGGGAGCGTTTCAATAAACTGATTGAAAATAGTTTTGCATTTACCTTTTTAGTAAAAGGCGAGCTTTTAAGCCTGAGAAATCACCGCGTAAATGCACACGTTTAATTGGACATGTGTTAATATGTATGGTTACACAGTATTAAAAGACAGTGAACAACGTCAGTCACCTTTGGTCCCGCGTTTGATAAAAGGTGAGCTTTTAAGCCTGAGAAATCACCCCGTAAATGCACACGTTTAATTGCACATGTGTTAATATGTATGCTTACACAGTATTAAAAGACAGTCAAAAATTAACGTCATTTACCTTCGTTCCCGCGTGTGACTCGTGCTGTAAATCTCTTCCTTGTTTTTAGTTCACGTGATTACGTAGGAGGCGTGATGACGCGATACGTGACTCCGCCTCCTCCATTACAGTGTATGGACAAAAAATATGTTCCAGTTATGACCATTACGCTTTGAATTTCGAAATGAAACCTGCCCAACTTTTGTAAGTAGGCTGTAAGGAATGAGCCTGCCAAATTTCAGCCTTCCACCTACACGGGAAGTTGGAGAATTAGTGATGAGTCAGTCAGTGAGTGAGTGAGTCAGTCAGTCAGTGAGGACTTTGCCTTTTATTATTATAGATATATATATATATATATATATATATATATATATATATAAACTGTATATATATATATATATATATATATATATATATATATATATATATACTGTATATATACATATCTACTTAGTGGCTCCTGTATTTAGGATATAGCAGGTTGGATAATGGACGGATGGACATTTGTATGCATAGCCCCATTTGCCCGTTTTCGTTTTTTTTCTTTCTTCAGTAATATTTCAGCAAACCCGGAGCTTGTCAGTTCAAATCCTGGTACTGACACCACTGTGTGACCCTGAGGAAGTCACTTCACCTGCATGTTGTGCAAAAAACAAAAGTAATGTAACAAATTGTACCTCAGATGTTGTAAGTTGGTGGAATAAAGGCATAAGTAAAATAGATAAATATGTATTATACACATAGGAACTATTCATTTATTTTCAGTTAAGTCATCTGCAGCAAACTTTTATAAATGAGGGTTTCTGATTTTTAGATAGTGCAAACTGTTTCTTCTTTATTGACGTTTTCTCTTGGAGAGCTTTTTTCATTTTATTGAAAATGAAAGCAGCAGCTGCCAAAATATGTAGCTTTTTTATTAATTTTTCAACATTGTGTAAAATAAATGTATAAAGTAACATAAAAAGTTTAAATACTGGTTATTCTTTTACACTAAAATATTACTACAGAGATAGAAAAAAAGTAAAATGGATATGTTCTTTTTGTTTAAGGAGATTAAATATCACTGAAGAAAGAAAAAAAAATAATTAAACAGCCAAATGGGGCTATGCATACGAACTTAAAAGGTTTAAATAAAACAGAAATATATATTTTATTTTTACTTGCTTAACTTGTGGAGGGTGTATCCTGTAGCAAAGCCGTAACTTTTTTCGTGAAAGCACGTTTCAGTCAATAAGTCTTAAAAAAACGTGTAAAGATATTGACAATAAGCTAATTCATCTGCAGCAAAGTTTTATAAATGAGGGTTTCTCCTTTTTAGACAATAAGCTACGCAAACCCAGGAAGACATGGAATCGTTTAAATCAAGTATCATTACATCTTCCTTTCTTAAAGAGAAGTAAGGCAGTACTTATAAGCTTACATATTTATATATAGACATACATATATATATATATATCTATATCCGAAGCCGTGCAAGCACACTCTTTTGAGAATGCAATGTATAGTTGTACAGAAGAAAAGCAATCTTGCCTCAAATGAATGGCAACCTTTTGTAGGTCTATGAAGTTAATTTAAACTTTAGGTTTACGCGGTGCTTTCTTTCCGAAGTACCTGCACTCATGAATATGTCTGTATGTGTCAGTCGGTGAAATCCACGCGCTTCGCACCGGCGAAGTACCGCTTTTAAATTTTTATTAAGAAGAAAATAAAACGTTTTTAAATTGAGGGAAAATATACTAATAACAGTTTGTTAAGGATCAGTTTTTTTGTGAAGCTGCCTTTACTCGAGTGATCACTTCGAGCTGACTTGGTGGCCAAGTGTAAGCGTTACCTGGAAGTAAGCACCCATACAATCAGATTGTGAATCAGACTACGAATGCCGTGAATGTAATTACACACTCACTGCACTTGCTTACGGTAATGGAACCTCAGACGTCAGGGCTACAGGGGCTTAGCAGCGGTGAAGTATTGTTTTTAAATTTTAATTAAGAACAAAAGAAAAGCTCAGAGGTTCGATTCCCGAAAGGGAGTGAAGTGAGTGTCCGGCTACCTACCAGGTAAAGCTTATGGTCGGACAGCAAGTGACGTAACATCAGCCACGGTGCCTTCAGTTGTGAGAAGCAGATCATAGAATGATTGAAAATAGTTTTGCATTTACCTTTTTAGTAAAAGGCGAGCTTTTAAGCCTGAGAAATCACCCCGTAAATGCACACGTTTAATTGCACATGTGTTAATATGTATGGTTACACAGTATTAAAAGACAGTGAAGAACGTGATTTACCTTTGTTCCCGCGTTTCATAAAAGGCGAGCTTTTAAGCCTGAGAAATCACCCCGTAAATGCACACGTTTAATTGCACGTGTTAATATGTATGCTTACACAGTATTAAAAGACACTCAAAAATTAACGTCATTTACCATCAGCCACGGTGCCTTCAGTTGTGAGAAGCAGATCATAGAATGATTGAAAATAGTTTTGCATTTACCTTTTTAGTAAAAGGCGATCTTTTAAGCCTGAGAAATCACCGCGTAAATGCACACGTTTAATTGGACATGTGTTAATATGTATGGTTACACAGTATTAAAAGACAGTGAACAACGTCAGTTACCTTTGTTCCCGCGTTTGATAAAAGGTGAGCTTTTAAGCCTGAGAAATCACCCCGTAAATGCACACGTTTAATTGCACATGTGTTAATATGTATGCTTACACAGTATTAAAAGACAGTCAAAAATTAACGTCATTTACCTTCGTTCCCGCGTGTGACTCGTGCTGTAAATCTCTTCCTTGTTTTTAGTTCACGTGATTACGTAGGAGGCGTGATGACGCGATACGTGACTCCGCCTCCTCCATTACAGTGTATGGACAAAAAATATGTTCCAGTTATGACCATTACGCTTTGAATTTCGAAATGAAACTTGCTTTTTAGTTCACGTGATTACGTAGGAGGCGTGATGACGCGATACGTGACTCCGCCTCCTCCATTACAGTGTATGGACAAAAAATATGTTCCAGTTATGACCATTACGCTTTGAATTTCGAAATGAAACCTGCCTAACTTTTGTAAGTAAGCTGTAAGGAATGAGCCTGCCAAATTTCAGCCTTCCACCTACACGGGAAGTTGGAGAATTAGTGATGAGTCAGTCAGTGAGTGAGTGAGTCAGTCAGTCAGTGAGGACTTTGCCTTTTATTATTATAGATATCTATATCCGAAGCCGTGCAAGCACACTCTTGAGAATGCAACGTATAGTTGTACAGGAGAAAAGCAATCTTGCCTCAAATCAATGGCAACCTTTTGTAGGTCTATGAACTTAATTTAAACTTTAGGTTTACACGGTGCTTTCTTTCCGAAGTACCTGCACTCATGAATATGTCTGTATGTGTCAGTCGGTCAAATCCACACGCTTCGCACCGGCGAAGTACCGCTTTTAAATTTTTATTAAGAAGAAAAGAAAACCTTTTTAAATTGAGGGAAAATATACTAATAACAGTTTGTTAAGGATCTGTTTTTTTGTGAAGCTGCCTTCACTCGAGTGATCACTTCGAGCTGACTTGCTGGCCAACTATAAGCGTTACCTGGTAGGTAACCACCCATACAATCAGATTGTGAATCAGACTACGAATGCCATGAATGTAATTACCCCGATCTACATGTTGTCAAATAAACGAACCACACGCCGTGGCGCAATTTTAGGGGCTTCGCCTGTAGCGCTGACGTCCGAGGTTCGATTCCCGTAAGGGAGTGAAGTGAGTGGCTGGTTACCTACCAGGTAACGCTTATGGTTGGCCAGCAAGTGAGGTAACATCAGCCACGGTGCCTTCAGTTGTGAGAAGCAGATCATAGAATGGTTGAAAATAGTTTACTGTCAAATAATGCAAAGAGTACGCGACACGTCTTTCCCCCTTATTCTTGGCTCATCAGGCGTACACACTCACTGCAGTCGCTTACGGTAATCGAACCTCAGACGTCAGCGCTAGAGGGGCTTCGCAGCGGTGAAGTATTGCTTTTAAATTTTAATTAAGAAGAAAAGAAAACCTTTTTAAATTAAGTCTTAAAAAGAGGTGTTAAGATATTGACAATAAGCTACACAAACCCACCAAGAAATGCAATCGTTTAAATCAAGGCGCGAGTCGAAAAACACCATCCCATAATATTAGTTAACGATTAACACATTTCTATATGTATTGTAAGCATACAATACAACTGATAATATGTTGCGCTTATTTATCTGGTGTACCGACATTTTTGCGCGTTTAACGTCTGAAATCTAACGTGGTTTGTGCCCTTCAGAATGAAAACAGTTTGCATTTACCTTTTTAATAAAAGGCGAGCTTTTAAGCCTGAGAAATCACCCCGAAAATGCACACGTTTAATTGCACGTGTTAATATGTATGCTTACACAGTATTAAAAGACACTCAAAAATTAACGTCATTTACCTTCGTTCCCGCGTTTGAAAGGTGCTGTAAATCTCTTCCTTGTTTTTAGTTCACGTGATTATGTAGGAGGCGTGATGACGCGATACGTGACTCCGCCTCCTCCATTACAGTGTATGGACAAAAAACAGGTTCCAGTTATGATCATTACGCGTAGAATTTCGAAATGAAACCTGACTAACTTTTGTAAGTAAGCTGTAAGGAATGAGCCTGCCAAATTTCAGCCTTCCACCTACACGGGAAGTTGGAGAATTAGTGATGAGTGAGTCAGTCAGTCAGTCAGTCAGTCAGTCAGTGAGTCAGTGAGGGCTTTGCCTTTTATTAATTAGTATAGATAACTGTTAGTGACAACAATAAGCTCCACAGATGTATCACTTGGCAATAATATGAATTCTATGTCAAAGCTATCATATGTACAATGTACTACCTTAACCAAAGACTACAAAATGTCAACAAAAGTTCAGAAGAAATATTTCCATGACCAAATTTTGAACTTTGTGAGCTTGAATGTCAAGGGTCTCAGTCATGAATTAAAGATAAAGTATTATAAGACTTAAGTCTAAATGCCAAGATAGTATTTTTATAGGAGACTCGCTTATTAAACAAGGTCCATAACCTAAGAGCATACTCCTTCTTCTTACCCATACATCAATGTTTACTCAAGAATTGATTATTTCCTCATAGAAAATATTTTTTTGTCCACTATCAAATCTTGTAAGTACAGCACTTATTATTATCTCTGACCATGCCCCTCTGATTATGGAGCTTAAATTACTACGTCCTACACACTCATCTCATAACGAGCGTCTTAACCTCTTGTCATTAGCTGTTGAGAACTGTACAGAATTCATATACAAGCAAATTGATTATTTTATTGAGACAAATGCATCCTCAGAGGTCTCTACAGGTATATACTTTGGGAAACTCTGAAGGCATTTTAAGAGGACAGATTATTTCATATCTTTCTCACAATAATAAACTGGAAACCAAGAAGGTGTCTGAGTTAATCAGTGAAATTACCAGAATAGATCTAGAATACACCAGGTCTCCAAATGAAGCACTCTATAGGAAAAGACAGGTTTTGCAATCACAATTTAACCTCTTCACTGCTAAAGAAACAAAACAACTTATCTTTAAATTGTGACATCATTATTATGAAAAGGCAATAAGATCTTGGCCCAACACATCCACAAGCAGGAAGTCCGTAATGAAATTACAGAAATTAACAACACAGGAAGATAAAATTATTGACCATAAAAATTTAACTTATACATTTAGAGAGTACTATAAGTCCTTCTATTCTACTCAGTTTAAAGAAAATAAGACACAATCTAATGGGTTTCTTGATTCATTAGAGATACCACAGCTAGATACCCTTAGTGCTGCGGAACTGGATAAAGCTCTGACACTTTCAGAATTACTAGATGCTATAAACTCACTTCAAATTGGGAAAGCAGCCGGGCCTGATGACTACCCAGTGGAATTTTATAAAAAATTCTCAAGTTAGATCCACTGTTAGTAGCAACGTTTAAAGAAGCTAAAGACAAAAAATCCTACCTCAAACACTTCGCCAAGCATTAATTACCATCTTTCCTAAGAAGAACAAGGACCTACTACAATGTGCATCATACAGACTAATCTCTATTCTGAATAACAATGTTAAGATACTCTCCAAAGTTCTAGCCAGGAGGACTCAGAAAGTGCTTCCTTCTGTAATATCACAGGACCAAACAGGATTTATTAAAGGAAGACAACCTCAATGTTTGTTTAATGTAATATATTCACCCATTATATCTGACACCCCAGAGATCCTATTATCTTTACACACAGAAAAAGCATTTGATATGATTGAGTGGGACTACCTGTTCATCACATTGCACAAAGTTGGGATCGGCCCTAAGATATGTGCATGGATCAACTATATCAAACTATTTTATACTAGTACAGAAGCCTCAGTTCGTAAACAGCATTATTTCAGATAACTTCAAACTAGAACGTGATATTCGACAAGGATGCCCCTTATCACCTTTGCTCTTTGCAGTTGTCATTGAACTGTTGGCTGTATACATTTGAAAGCATCAGAGATAAAGGGCTCAGAGAAAGACTTGAACAGAAAATATTACTATATGCAGATGATATTGTACTGTATATGTCGAACCCACAAAAGTCTGTGCCAGCATTAGGAGATTTTCAAAACATATCTGGACTTAAAATCAATTTGAATAAAAGTTTGCTTTTTCCAGTGAATTCTGTAGCACATAATATCGTATTGGACACCTTCCCATTTATCTTAGCAGATCCATTTAAAAAATCTAGGGGTAAATATTACAAGTAAATATAAAGCTCTTTTTTTAACAAAATTTTGTTGTGCATGGAAAAAATTAAACAAGATGTGACTAGATGGCCTACCCTCCACCTTACATAAGCAGGGTGAATCAGCATTGTTAAGATGACCATCCTTCCCAAGTTGCTCTTCCTATTTCAAAGTATTCCCATATACATTAATAAATCATTTTTTAAGAAATTAGACTCAATCATCTTCATTTATTTGGACTTCAAAACATACCCGCATCTAAAGGGCAGCTCTACAACGATCTGAAGCAGAAGGGGGCATGGCACTATGTAACTTTCAGTTTTATTACTGGGTGGCAAATATACAACCTATAAAGACCTGGGGCCTCATATATAATGCCGTGCATAAAACTACCTTTTCACTGCATTGGAGAAATTTGGGTTTGGCCCGAACATTTGTGCATGGATAAAACTACTGTATACCAATCCAGAAGCTTCAGTTTGTATTAACAACATTAATTCAGACTACTTTAAACTAGAATGTGGTACCAGACAAGGATGCCCCTTGTCACCACTACTTTTTGCAATCGCCATTGAGCCACTGGCAGTTCACTTTCGAAATGCTTATGAGATAAAGGGGATTATCAGAGAAGGACTTGAAAAGAAAATTTCTCTATATGCAGATGATATGGTACTGTATATATCAGACCCACAAAATACTGTGCCTACAGTCCTAACAGCACTAACAGAATTTCAAAAGATTTCTGGTCTCAGAATTAATTTGACTAAAACTGTGATCTTTCCAGTGAATTCTCAAGTACACAATATTAGATTGGACACCTTCCCATTTATCATTGCAGATCAGTTCAAATATCTAGGGGTAAACATCACAAGTAAACATAAAGCTCTTTATCAACAAAATTTCGCTGTCTGTATGGAAAAAATCAAGCAAGACTTGCATAAATAGTCAACCCTTCATCTCACTTTAGCTGGAAGAATTAACATTGTTAAGATGAATATCCTCCCTAAGCTTCTCTTTTTATTTCAAATTATTCCAATATACATCAATAAATTGTTCTTTAAGAAATTAGATTCAACCATAACCACATTTATTTGGAATTCAAAACATCCACGTATCCAAAGAATGACCCTACAAAGGCCAAAGGTAGAATGTGGCATGGCTCTACCTAACTTTCAGTTTTATTACTGGGCAGCAAACATACAACATATTAAATCCTGGACATTGACACAAATAGATGAACATATGCAGGTTTGGTCTGCAATAGAAATATAATCCTGCAGTTCATCTTTATACTTCTTGCTTTGTGCCCCAATAAATGCAAATTATCGCCAATATAGTAATAACCCAATAGTGCTTCACTCACTCAGAATATGGAACCAATGTAGTAAACATTTTAAGATAGAGAATCTTTTATCGGTGGCACCTCTGCATGAGAACCACCTTTTTCAACCCTCGCAAACATATGCAGTTTTTAATGTCTGGAAAACATTTGGGATTAAATCACTTAGAGATCTGTACATAGACAACGTCCTTGCATCCTACGAACAATTACATTCTAAATTTAACTTTCCAGCAACACATTTCTTTCACTATCTTCAAATTAGAAACTTTGTTAAACAGAACCTGCCGAATTTTCCTCATCTCCAACCTCCCTCTATGCTGGAAAATATATTCATTAGTTTCAAGGACTTAGACAGCATCTCTGCAATATATAAAACCATTTTACAGTCCCTCGCTTTCAAAGATCCAAGAGGACAATGGGAAAAGGATCTCTCCCTCAACATATCAGAAAAGGAGTGGAAGGTAGCAATGCAGAGAATTCACTCAAGCTCCATATGTGCAAAGCATACAATTATTCAACTAAAAAGTATATATCGAGCACATCTGTCTCGCTTAAAATTGTTCAAAATGTTTCCAGGGCAAGATCCATCCTGCGAACGCTGCAATCAAGTTCCAGCCTCACTGGGTCACATGTTTTGGGCCTGCACCAAATTAACATAATTTTGGACCAAGATTTTTAAGTGCCTTTCAGACAGCCTTGGTGTCACAATCCCTCCTAATCCACTAACAGCTGTGTTTGATGTACTTCCAGATGGGCTTAAAGTGGAGAAGGACAAACAAACTGTGATTGCCTTCACTACACTATTGGCATGTAGACTTATCTTGCTCAACTGGAAGAATCCTAACTCTTCCCTTTTAAGTCAGTGAGTAGCTGATGTTATATATTATTTGAAATTGGAAAAAATAAAATTCTCACTTATAGGATCTGTGCAGAAATTTTTCAAAACCTGGCAGGATCTAATCAATCACATTTTTGAATAAGCTTTTAAAGCACTGAGGAAGCAGATTCTCTCCCTATTCTCTTTTTTTCTTTTTCTTCTCCATTTATCTATATTCACTTAATAATTTATCTATTTGCTTATTTTTACTAGGTTTAAGTTTTATTATGCTGCCCACACTCTCTTTCTCAGGGGTGGGGGTTGATTTGTTTTCAATCCTATTCTTGTAAAATTGATCTATTTGTATGGAATGTTGTGTGATTTCAATAAAATCAATAAAAATTAAAAAAAAAAAAAAAAAAGAATTCACACTAAAATCACACTAGCATCTCTACATATAGCTATTAAAGTCTCCTCCTTTCAAAAACCCCAAAGTACATTGGGGAAAGGATCTGTCACTTAATATTTCAGAAAAGGAGTGGAAGGCAGTCATGCACTGAATAAATTTGAACTCCATATGTGCAAAGCATTCAGTCCTTCAACTTAAAATATTTTATTGAGAGCCTTTATCTCGTTTAAAATTGTCCAAAATGTTCCCAGGGCAAGACTCAACCTGGGAACATTGCAATCTAGCTCAATCTAGCATCACTGGGCCACATGTTCTGGGTGTGCACCAAATTAGCAACATTTTGGACAAAAATCTTTGCATGGCTATCAGACAGCCTTGATGTCATAATCACTCCTAACCCTGTTTGGTGTACTCCCAGGCGGCAATAAAGTGGAGAAGGACAAACAGTAATTTCCTTTACTACACTACTAGCAAGTAGACTTACAATATCTTGCTCAACTGGAAGAATCTCACTCCAGCACTCTTAAGTCAGTGAATAACTGATGTTCTATACTACTTGAAATTGGAAAAACTTTGTTCAAAACTTTTTTAAAATATGGCAGAATCTAATCAATAACATTTTAGAATAAGCTTCCATTTCGGGGAAAAGGACACCTTTCTTTTCTTGTTCCTTTAATAGAGTAGTTTTGGTTGCTGGCCCCTCTCTCTTTCTCTTGGCTGGGGGTTGAATTTTGCTTTGATTTGTTAAATTTGACTTGTCTGTATGGAATATTATCTGTTTCTACTTAAAATTAATATAAATAAAAATCGCAGTTTACTGCATTTTATTGCACTTATATGTATCTCTTATTTTATAGTTTGTGCATAGTATGCTAAATTAAGGTAACATTGTGTGCATCCTGGGCTGACAACATTTATTATTCAGTAAAAAGATACAATGCCAGGTAAGCTTCGCAATTTTGGAAATTCTGCTAATCTGTAGTCATTTCATTAATTTTTCCATGTTCTAACTTACTTGTCCAGTTCAGGATCATGGGGAATTGGTGCCTGTTCTAGCAACATAGAGTGCAAGGCAGGAGCCACCTTGGACAGGGTGCCTGATTATCACAGTACTCACTTGCTCTCTGTCTCACACACACACACACACACTACTCACTCATATCAGTCCAGTATAGAATTGCAAGTTAACAGAATAAACATATCTTTGAAATAGGGAAGTTAAACAAAGACAGTGCCTGGGCTCAGGATTCAAACCCAGAAGTCTTTGGCTGTGAGGCAGCAGCACAAGCCACTGTGCCATCCCCAGTATGTATGAAACTCCAAAAAATAGGTGTTAAAATTGTATACAGCATTGACATTTCAATATTCTTCTCTGGCTATTTTTTTGCATTTCCAATTTCACTTCTAAAGAGTTGCTCTCATGTTTTCAAAGAACCGAGAGTTCACATTATTCTTGAAGGTTGTATAGAACTGTATTTACATCATTTGTGTCTTATGTCTTTATTTATTGAATATTAGTTAACCTTGTATTTCTTACACCAATGTAAAATTATTCTGTTTAGGTATTCTTTCAAATGTACTCCTTTGTTAATCAATTGTACTAATCTCTACATGTTTACTTCCTCCAAATTATTTTACATTAAGTTTGTTTAAGAACCTATGGCTTAACTACATGCCTTAAGTGTGTGTCTGCTTTGTTTTTTCTATCAAATATTAACACAAATTAGAATTCTTATTAAAATCACTGTTGGTTTTCATATTAAAATTACTTTAATTTTATTGCCTTCAGCAATAATAACCACCTCACCATCTGTTGTCCCACCTTAT
Source organism: Erpetoichthys calabaricus (assembly GCF_900747795.2). Classification (NCBI taxonomy): domain Eukaryota; kingdom Metazoa; phylum Chordata; class Cladistia; order Polypteriformes; family Polypteridae; genus Erpetoichthys; species Erpetoichthys calabaricus. Next base: position 171,650,864 of record NC_041397.2, read on the forward strand.
CAGTTGCCTTCTCCAAATCTACAAATGCATAATACAGCTTCCTTTCCTTCACTGAATGCTTTTCCTATATTCTCCTAACAAGGATCACATCTATTGTTCCCTTCCTGGGAATGAAACCAAATTGTATTTTGGTAATTTCCACTTGATCCCTTATTCTTTTCTCTAGCACTCTCCTAACCACCTTCTTGATCACTTGGTATCATCCACATTCCAAAGGACCACCCTTTCATTTGTATACTGAAAGAAGAACAGTACTTCTTTGACCAGTGTATAGAAATCTTCCCTTCACACAGTCACATAGCATGTGTCTGCCAACCATTCAACTCTAGGACCTTACACCACTTTCAACATTTCCTATATCACCCTAATTGGGCCTGCTGTTCAACTTGCTTTTATCTTTTTCAGTGCATTTGTTACCTCCTACTTTGAAAAGGTACACCTCAGTCATTCTCTTTTCTCACAATGAAAATTATTATCCCATTCATTCTCCTAATTCAGAAGTTTCTCAATGTGCTTCTTCTAGATGTTCTTAGGACTATTAATATCAATCACAAAGTTGAAGCTTGTTTTCATAACAAATGTAAAAAATTGAAATTATATTTCTCTCAACTCTACAAAAAAGACAAATGCAAATTCTCAATAGTAACATCTGAGAGTAAGTTTTGATAGGCATGTTACATCTCTTTGTGCAAGTATGGAAATAGGATTTAATTATGACATGCCTCTTGCATGTCTTCTTTTTCACAGGACTACATCCTAAAAATGTTGACGTGAGTGCCCAGTTTGGACAAATCCAAATATACTTTGTCAGATCTGAACTACAATATTTTAATATTTCTAAGGAAATTTTACTTGGTTTGGTATTCCACACCTGATGTTTCCCAAAACATTTTAATTAGTTTCCTATTTTGCTTTAAATTTACCTTATAAAAATACCTTAGCTACATGCTTAATAAAAACAATAACAAATTTTATTTACAACAGAAAACTTGTACAAAGTTCAATAAAAATAAAGGCAAATGAATGAACAGACAGAAACTGAAACAAATGAGGTTTTAAGTTGGGTTTTAAGAGCCAACTAACCTCATACCTTAAGGATGCCATTCCAAAGTCTTTGTGAAACAGACATGAAGACACCATGACATATGAAACTTGGGGAGATTTGGGACACAACAAGATTGCCAAAGCCACCAGGCTAGGCAAACTGGAGGGTAATGCTGCTGATGTACTTCAGTTTCCAATACTGACACATATTTCGTTGTCACCGAGGTAGGACTTGAACAAACAGAGAACCCTTCATTCCAGACAGTAAAATATTTAGTTCAGCTAAATGAAATGATGCACTGAGGGCTAATTTGAATAAAATTCTAATCAGTCTAGAACAAATTGCCATAAATAAATTACTCTGAGCAGAACTGTTTCCCAGATGTGCTAAACCCTAAATCCTGACTCAAAAGACGGCATCAAAATTATTATATACTAAATAATTCATGAGGTGAGAAGTCATATTATGCCAAAGGCCTTTAGAAAGAAAGTTAGAGATAATAATACATTTACAAAAACTGTCAAAGATTACCATTTTAAGTTTGAGTGTACAGAAGTGATTTTCAAACCAGCAGACACACAGACAGCAAAATATAAATGTAATGATAATTGCGCAGACAGCCACCACTATGACACAATGGCAGAGGTGGAATCCATTACATAAATGTGGGCCTGATGAAAATGTTGAAAACTTATTAAAGTAAGTGGGAACTGCAATAGACTGGTGCCCTGTTCAGAACTGTGTCCTGACTTGTGCCTAGTGCTGCTGAGATAGGTTTCAGTCACCCATAAGTGTGAACAGATTGAGGAAGTGTGAGAATATTACATTATTAAGTTAAGTAGTGTCAGATATTGGGGAAGTAGAATTACCAAGACCAAGAACATTTTCTTGGGGAGGTGTACAGAAAGTGAGAAGATAGATTCCCCACAAGGTTTCTGGCAAAATGTGATACTTACAATTGCAAACAAAAAGAGTGATGGGTACTGCAACGAAAGGGTGTGAAAGGTCCAAAATCATTGCTGTGGATGTTGCTAAGTGGGATACCAGATGAGTAGACCACCTGGAATTTATAACTTACAATCTCTTAACATCCCTTGTTGTATTCTGTTGATGGAATTTTACAGTAACATACTTTTATATACTTTGAACATTTTAAAAAAGATTCAGATTGGTTTGTCCTTAACTAAACTCGACAATGTAGTTGTGTAATCCTTTCTGTTGTTGATAGAAACCTAATTTGTGACATTTATCCTTTTATAATATAGAATTGTTTTACACAGCTCTAAAGAGAAGGGCTTTCAGCCTTTAAATGCCCCTACTGGGAAAAATTAAAAAGTTCCAGTGTTGTAGAAAGGTCAAGGGTCATTCCCATCTCACAAGACGTGATCTAGACAGAACATAAATATATTTAATCTTATAATATTATTATAATTATTATTGTATTACCTATCATCATGGATAAATCTATTATGTATTCAATGTTATTAGTAATCGATTTTGACTGTTCGTGTGTTTCAATGTTTATCTTTCAAAATATTTCGTAAAGTACCTGTAAATAGGCTTTAAATATAAAATATGATTGTGTACAGATTATGATTTAATGAAGCACCGCTAAATTATCGCCCGGTAAAGCAAGGAGGGATTAAGTAATGACCAAATCCACAGAAACCGCTCAAAACTTTCCTTAAAATCAGTAAATTTTCTTCATCGTGTTTGTTGGCGAGATGCTTGGCTGAAAAGTAGTTGATTGTTTTCTTTTTCTCACGTTTTGCTCCTACGTTTCTTTCGGTATGGTGTTGGGATTCTTCCCTGCATTCTGTTTAAACTCCAAAGCCTTGCCCCGCTGCCACCCATGACTTTCGTGTCTTGGGGGTGGTTGGCGAGAGGATGGGGCGTGGCTTTATGCTAATTCAGATTCATTGCCTGAAACAAGGGGAGAAGTATGGTAAAATGGGCGGGAAATGCTTTTCGGTCTTTTTGGAAAGTAAAAAAAAAATCCTTATTAAAATATAAACTATCCAGAGCAACTCCTAATGGCAGTACGTCCTCTTCCACCAAATCCATTAAAAAATAACCTAACTTGATGCGAAACGCTGCCTTTTGTCAAGATGGAAGGCGCGGCCACTCGTTGAATGGGAGGGGTTATGCGGTGACTTCCCCTGGGCTTTAGTTTCTCCGCCCTCCGTAAAGGAAAATGGCGGACGAAAAGCAGACAGACGATCAGCTCGTAAATGACGGAGGTGAAATAAGTATTTTTTTTTGTGTGTAGAAAGAGATTCTTTCTAGGACTACAAATGCAGAGCAACCCGGGTTTGGTATCGTTAATGTTTCATGCAGGATGCTACTTATTTGTAGCTTTTTTGTAATCCAAGTTGTTGTTTGCATGTCCAGGCCTGATTTGTGTCCGTGTCCCCAAGAAGACCCAGTGTTTATTGTGGGAAGAAAAAGCAGCATTAGAGAGTCGAATACAGTGGTTTTGTTATGCTTTAATTTATTTTTCAACAACTGAGTTAATAAAAACTTCTTTGCTCCAGAGCGCTTCGCATAGTTGGCAGAGAGCCATTGAATGCAAATAATGGCCAGTGTGCCTGCTGGTAACAGCAGAATGCGGATTTCGAAAGCGCAGACCCATAGCGTAATGCCTGGGATCGCAGTAGCAGCACTGAGACATTGATCATTCATAACGTATGCTACTTTTGTTGTTGATTATTTTGGTGTTACTTTAACACGGTAGGGTTTGTTTTTCTAGTCTTTTCTGACGCACGGCGTTAGCCCTTAAATGAGTGAAAGTATCATGTACGAAGTCCAGATCTGTACACAGTTTAACGTTTTATTTCTCAACCAGGTAAAAGGGGGCAAATGTAAAACAGAGTTTACTCTGTAAAAGCCATGATTAATTCACAGGGCGAGTTTTGTTTTTAAGTAAGAGCACAGTAAACGGCGTTTAGCAGGTGAGGCCCAATGGCCTTCAGTGTAAGGCACGGTAACTTATTTATAAACCATACAGCTTGAATGCCGTGCCACTATTTATTAAATAGTTACTAACATTTTTGTGTTCGTTTCCAGAACGAATCGAATACCCTGTAAACTAAATCAATTGTTTTTATTAAAGCGATACATTTTGATTCTTGTCGTAATTAAATAAACCTTTGTACAAATAATTAGTTGCATTAACTGCAACAATTTTCATTGTGACAGATGCAGTATCTGTTTGGATTAGTTATCTGAATTTAATGACTTGGTTAACCAGTTGAGTTGAATTTTTAAAGGACTTGTTTAATATAGACGTGTGCCATTCCGTGTACTCATTTTCTATTTCTATATCTTCCTATCATAATTTCTGCCGTTACGTTATCGACTGTTACTACGTTTCCCTTCGACGTATTTGTTCGTCTGTCGCCGAGAATACCTGTCTTTAGATGGCGGCGTCAGACAAAACAACGCTTTATAAGCCTTAGTTTGCATTCATTAGAATCGTTAAGTTTAATACATGGTTGCAGTCAACTGAATTATGAATAATATATATGGCATTAAAGACACGGATTAGTATTAGATTACTTTTTTTGTTAACTTTGAGTTTGTTCTGAAAAGGTTCTTCTCTTAATGTTGTTTCAAGTGAGTAAACCTCCAAAAAAATTATAAATATTTTACATAGTATTTTGAATACTGTATACAATTTTAATTTCATGTCATTAAATTACTTTTTTCCTTGTTTAACTTTTGAATTTGAATTTTATTTGGAACCATAACTTTGGGGTGCTTTTATTTTGAGAATATTTTTAGATTAATTTCCATTGAAATTTTAAGTTCAGCTTTATGCCTGTTTGCCATTTTAGTTATTTTATGTCAAACTTTGCCAATACACTAGTCTGGTAATTTTGCAGTTCTAAAAATGCCTGTTTGTTTGTTGTTTCACAAGTACTAGGATCAAGTGAGGACAATAAGTCTGTTCCCTTTTCTTGTTTTCCTCAGCATTATATGCAAGAACTCAAAAGTGGTGGTGATGTTGTATAATGAGTGCAAAAATTGAACGGGTTTGTTTTTTGAAGGAAGTGTTAAAATATATGTATATTGTTGGAGTGCAGTTGGGACATACTACATTTATTTGGTATTTAGGTGCGCCCAGCAATGTGTGAGGGACTGATGGTTTAATAATGCATTGAATACTTTAAACAGCTACTTGCACTTTGTGGTCCAATAATTGTGAAACCATTTGACACAAACTATTTTATTCAAAAAATCATCCAAATCATGGTTCCAAAGGCATCCCATCTTCAGGGTGATAAAAAGCTGTCAACTAGTCGGCAACTACAGTGTCAATATGACCACGTTGAAGGTTTACATGGCTACCACAGTTTGCATATACAGAATAGTAACCAGCCAAAATGAAGGAATTTATAGTTAATCTCAAGAAACTTTAGGGAAAAAATGTGACAAATACAGAACCAGAACTAGGCTTATATTGTCTCTGCCTGATTTCTGGTTTGTACTTGTATAAATAACAGTGAGCTTCCATAACTCTCTTTAATAATTTGTAAAAAAAAAAAAAATTGGAAAATGCCTTAATTTAGCATAAAATTCATAGACTATTGATATGAAGACACACACTCAATTGACTTCATTGGTTGGTCGTTTCACCTAACTGTCTCGGTCTGAGGCCTGTTCCTCACATTTTATAAAACGTTCCAATCTACTGACATGAGGCCAATTTGGAATTACCATTTGCCCACACCTGTGCATTTTGATGATGTGAGAAGAGTAGGATTTTTTTTAAATAAGGTTTTTAGCAGTAAGTGCTAAGTATACTATTGCTTCAGAAAGGTATGTTTTGCTCTCGCATCTTAAATTCTACATGCGTAAAGTCTTAATTTGTGTAACATTTTAAAATGTATTTTTAGACAATTTCCAGACATCTAATTCTACCAAAATTATACGGTCGTCTTATTAAATATGTAATAACCGATAACTTCGTAAGGTATTTTCAATTGTACTGTGCAGTGTGTTCACTGTGACTTGAGCTATGATTATTTCAAGTCCTATTTCAGAGAAATAGGAACATGTCAGGTGAAGATCTCCCCCTTTGTGTTTTGATTTCATTTTGTCAGCTTTGTTATAATCTTTACAGGTCTTTTGTTTTCTTAAAAAATAGCATCATTGCCACTTTTTCCTGTTAATAATTTTGAATCCTTGATATTTGAATTCACTTTATACACAAACCACCCTTTCTGTTTCAGCATTGAACAGTTCAGATTTTATACACTAGTAAAATCCTTTGGTGTTTTTGTGTTACTAAAAGGGGAACTTTGTATGCGTCAGGCTTGCCAGAAAACATAGCTCTGGAGTAGGGAATTATATTTGCCACCATCGGCACCAAGTAATATTAATTAACGCAGTGGTCAGCTAAGTGGAAAAAGCTCATGAAGGTTTTCAAAGAAAGAATGTCTGATATACTGTGTGTTGCAACAATACATCAGAAAGCAGAGATTAAAATGTGCTGAAATGTGGCCCTTTTTATTACTGAGTAGAACTTCACTGTGCTACATGTCTGCTGCTTGCTTGGCAAGGTCTCAAAATGAACTATTTTAAATCACCTCCACTGTATTTCATAATGTAGCATCACCCACTTTGCAGCCAAAGCCCACAGTTTTATTTACATTTGTACACATCCATCCATTAAATTAGAAATTGTAAAATACAAATGAGCTGTACTTTCCATTTGGCAGCTTAAGTTTGTTTAAGGAGTTTTTTGATTTGTTTTGATATACTTTATATTATTCCCTGAGGGGAAATTCTTTTTGGATAACCTTTACCAACCTTTGTTTTTAAGGGGAAGTTTTTAGAACTGTAGCACTCTTTTCATCTTTGACCTTGAAGGAACTCTTCAGTAGTATACATTAAGGGAAGGGAAGACCATAGTGTGTGGTGTTTTTCAGGGAAAAAATTTGATTGTACAGCTCTAAAAAGTGTGTTGATATGTTACTAGTGCTACTTATGTTAAATAAGGCAACCGAACATAGGCTAGTGTTAAAGAAATACTCCACACAAAACTGGTATTTTCTTTTTGTTGTTGCTTACCCAATGTATATGTTCATGCAGAATTGATTGAGCAAGAGTTTGACATAACAGAAGTCAATATTGAGCAAATGATATGATAAATGTCCATGGAGAGAAAGTCATGTTTCTTGTGTCGCATAATCCATGTCTGTGATTGAGTTGTTTGCTTAAATGCGCAAAAAGTATACTTTGCTAAAATATTGGTAAATAGTTGCTTCCAGTATTAACAGCACATACATAAACAGGAAACCTTAAAGCTCAAGCAAGTGACTTTTTGACATGAAGACCCATCTCTCCACATCATTTGTTGGTCACGAGTCTCATCAAGAGATACATTTTTGCATGTTTTGAGCAAGTGATTGTGTGACGGACATGTGTTATGTGTCATATGTTACGTTTTAGTCATATGTCACAAATCATGTTTTGTTATCTATCTTGGTGTGTGCTACAGTATTTTTTTTTTTTTTATTATTATTTTTTTTTTAATATATAAAGTGTTCAATAGATGTTGTTTTCAACTATTGAAACTAGCTCAGAATGCAAGTGTTTTGAAATTCTGGGCTGCTGTTTTTTCTTTAACAGTGGGCTAAATTTAATTTGCCTGTCTAAACTGTATATCCCCCTATACTTTCTTTCACACTGATTAAAGTGCATCAATGGTGGCAAGTGTAGAGTGCTAGAATGTTTTTATACAAATGAGAACTCAATGAACTCTAGCTAAATTGGCCGCTTAAAAGCTACAAAAAGTATTGTATTTAGTATATAATTATTTCAGAGTGAAATCTGAGAAATTCAGTGTTTGCTGATATTGAAATCTCTGACAATTTAAGTAAGTCTTAGTGCTTCATCCATTTTGACTAAGGGCACACTAAATCAGATGCCTGCTGAAAAAAATGCATAATTAGCGCTTGTTTTGATTTTCTTTTTTCATAGAGGTGTCTTCGGGTTATACCAAAAACAGTCAGTTATCCATTTCTCCATTTTAATCCAATTAACGTTCACAATATTTTTTCGTACATTTATGCTAGTTTTATGTTTTCCTGTAGATGATCAAAATAGACTATAGACTGAATAATGAAGATCTTACCAAAAAAAATATAGTCCATGTAGCATGTTTAAAAGATATCAGGTGAAGTGCATGTTTGGCAGAATGTCAAATAAAATCATACTTAATCCCTAGCAGTGCAAAGCCCTAGTACAGGAATTTAAACAATTAGACTTTAGTGTCATTGGTAGTTTTTTTTTATATAGTTCAAATCAAGCTTGATAGGTTAAAATTCCAAATCCTCATTTGTAAATTGTAAATTCCCATATTTACAAACTTTTTTTTTTATTCTTATCAAGAGTGAAAATCAGTTAATCCTTCAGTGTCATGCAAAAGAAGGCGTGATGCTGTAGAATTTTATTATTTCTGTGCTTTCTGTGTCTGGGGCTTGGCTTTGCCAGAGGAAAAATACAGTAAAGACATATGTTGAATTTATTTTTTCATTTTGACTGCTAAGTGGCCCATGTGCTGTGGATAATGTTCTTAGCTGCTGCTGTATTATCTACTGTATCTAACAAACAGCGGACAAGCCATCAGAGTCAGTAAGGGCACAGGCGGCAGAGAGAGGCTCCCTAAAACGAGTACTTAATGAAGTTGCTGCTGCGGCTCCCCTGCTTGGTATAAAGTAGCTCACCTTGGTAAGTTGTTTCGACTCCACCAGGACCTGAAGAGAAGGAAGACAAAGATGTGAAAACTAAGACACTCTCTTCCAGCAATGGAGGAGAGTGCGCAGGCCGAAGCGCGGACAAGCGTTCGGCGGATGAGGAAGCAGGAGATTCCAATGCTCAGCCAGCTCCACCGAAAGTCTGCAAAACTGGATTTGCCGTTAAAATTTCTGCATCAAAGAAGCCCGCTCCAATCTCCATCAAGCTAGGAGCTAATGTGAGTATTTCTGAGTTGTGTATGTCCCTGTTTTAAATAGATGTGTGCTGTAGTTTTCACAGAGTTCATTTTGTATATGTTATGAGTAGATTTTTAGCAAGTGGTGTGTTGTAAAGTTTTAAAAATCAAGTTTCTTTGAAAGTTGAGTGGGAAATCATCATTTTTGCACATTTTAGTGTATTTATAACAACATTTCCAAACAGATTGTCAATGTCCATTTATTTACAGAGCACATATAAAGCAACATCAGTAATGCTGTAGCTAAAGTGCTTTACAATAAAATATACAACATAAATAAAATGAATAGAATAAAATACAGTAAACACAATATACTGTAAACCAGCAGTAAATTGAAAGCAAACAAATGACTGAGGAAGGAGCCATCAGTATCACTGAAGGTTACAGAAAGCTAGAGCATAGAAATGTGTCTTCAATCTAGTTTTAAACAGTTCAATTGAGGGTGACTGCTTGTTGTAATTAAGTAAAGAAATCCACAGACAATATGCAGAAGCTGCATAACCAACTACCTCCCATAGGTTTGTAGGTTCTCTACATATTCCAGTGCGTAACATTGGAGAAATTCTGTAATAAGCATTTAAAGAAGAGATTACGGCCACAGGGGCTGCTTGGTTTTCCTTCCTGCCGCATTCTTCATCAGGGACCAATTTCTGCTGTTAATTGACTTCTATTTCTGTCATTTTATTTGCCATGTTTAAAGACTCCATCAGAACTGATCTTTTTTTCCCATAAATGGTAGCTAAATAAAAATGAGATTTGAAGTCAACCAACAGATCACCAGCTAACTCCAACCTATTTCTCTCAAGAGTTTTTTAATTACAGTGATCCCTCGCTATATCGCGCTTCGCCTTTCGCGGCTTCACTCCATCGCGGATTTTATATGTAAGCATATTTAAATATATATCGCGGATTTTTCGCTGCTTCGCGGGTTTCTGCGGACAATGGGTCTTTTAATTTCTGGTACATGCTTCCTCAGTTGGTTTGCCCAGTTGATTTCATACAAGGGACGCTATTGGCAGATGGCTGAGAAGCTACCTAACTTACTTTCTCTCTCTCTCTCTTGCGCTGACGTAGGAGGGTGTGAGCAGGGGGGCTGTGTGCAGCTGCTTCCTGAAGGACATGCTGCACGGAGCTTCGCATACTTAAAAGCTCAAAGGGCACGTATTGATTTTTTATCTCTCTCTAACTCTCTCTCTGCTCCTGACAGAGGGGGTGTGAGCTGCCGCCTTCAACAGCTTTGTACCAGCGGTGCTTCGCATACTTAAAAGCCAAAAAGCCCTATTGATTTTTTTTTTTGACTGCTTGCTTTGCACTCCTTTGAAAAGGAAGATATGTTTGCATTCTTTTAATTGTGAGACAGAACTGTCATCTCTGTCTTGTCATGGAGCACAGTTTAAACTTTTGAAAAAGAGACAAATGTTTGTTTGCAGTGTTTGAATAACGTTCCTGTCTCTCTACAACCTCCTGTGTTTCTGCGCAAATCTGTGACCCAAGCATGACATTCTAAAAATAACCATATAAACATATGGTTTCTACTTCGCGGATTTTCCTATTTCGCGGGTGGCTCTGGAACGCAACCCCCGCGATGGAGGAGGGATTACTGTAAGACGATTCCTGTTGTTATACCCGTTAAGTTCATGGTTTGCTAGTGCTGTAATCCTGCCACAGCTGACATTTACAAAATAGTTGATTTTCCTTTTTTTTGAGAACCATCAAAATGTTTTATGGACCTGGGGGGTATTTTTTGTATGTGGATTACTTGTTTAGCCTGATGTAATTGTTGACGATTTGGCATAATCCTGGATCTGTCGGTTTTTCGAAACTCTTGCTAGAAGTGTTATCATATCAACACATCCTAATCCTCCAACCTGCTCGGAGCAGGTTTGTCCTATGTAAACAAGGATTAGCTCACACACTTAATCAGTGTCCGTGCATGGAATTCATTCAGTCATGACTTTGCCGTTCATGAATGAGCGACCAATTGATATCGGTACGCAAATCATAAGAAGAGAATTTCATATAGAGAGGGTTTTGCGCGATCAGCAAGATCCTTTATTGCTCCCAGAGGAAATTTTTTTCGAAAGATACCGCATTAGCTGAGATGGGAGTATTGTACCTCAAAAATTTATTAGGACCTTATATTCAAAGTCAAACTCGGCGAAGTCGGGCTCTCACAACCACACAGACAGTAGGCATTGCTTTGAGGTTTTTTGCAAGCGGCACTTTTTTTTTTTATATATACTGTAGGCAATGCAGAAGTGCAGTTTGCCAAGCAATTCGTAAAGTCTGTTTGGCTGTGAAATATTTCCTTCGGGTTTTCATAGTGTTTCCTGGACACCTGCGTGTGCAGACAATAAAAGAGGCGTTTCATGCCATTGCAGGTAGGTAATACACAGGCAAAAACACCCACAGTTCCATAAAGAATTTCACAATCAGCCAAACATTCTTATTTCCCAGGGTTTCCAAATGTGATTGGGACACATGAGACTGATCAGAGTGGAGTTTGATCAAACATTATTTGGAAAATGTACCTCTCCTCCCAATGAATAATCAGACACAATGTCTTCATCAAATATTTGACCTTCGTCAATATATTGTTGGTCAGACAGAACTTCTAGGGATATGACATTCCCTGCAACTGACCCAACAAAAAAAGAGGGCTACTGTATATGGAACCTACCTGTGGCACACATTGAGGACAAATATATGCAATGACCATCCTTTTCCCTGAAATGAAGTGACCACTGCATCCTGCCACTGGTTCTGAGGAGGAGCTTCCCACTGGAATGCCCTCAGAAACTGGGCGATGGGCATTTTGCTGGAGAGCCAACTCTTCTGCAGGGGTTAGGTCTGGACCGTGTGGACCTCCACCTCTGTTTTGCTTATCTGCCTTGTTATTAGCTTTAAAATTAATGTTCTTCACATTATATACGATTCTTTATGTCAACAATTCTTTAGTTATATACCAATATTTACCAGTTTGAAGTATATTCTTGTACTTCACTTTAACCTGTTCCCGTGTTCTCCTTGTGCTTACGTTTTATCTGGAATTATGACATATTAAATAATAATTAATCTGACACATAGGAAATGAAACGCTGCTTTCAGTAAGTACAATGCATACGCATTTAATTTGTCGGCCACATTTTGCCAGCCGTATTTTCTGGTTTGGGCTGCTTTTGTAGTGTTACCCCTTGTGCAATTAAATCTTGAAATTCTTCATGTCCTTCGAATAAAAGGTCTTGCTCCGCTTCTGTGAAGAAAAAAAAAATGCACCCGTTCTTTCGTCATTTTGTTACAGCCTATCAAAGACTCGCTGATCATGTTTTCTAGACTCAATATATATGGGCTTTTCAATCAGTGCGGGTGCGCGCATTCATCTCGGATGATTAGATCCAGCTAGACCAGGGGTAGGCAACGTCGGTCCTGATGAGCCGCAGTATGTGCAGGTTTTTGTTTCAGCCCAGTTCCTTAACGAGAACTCAATTATTGCTGATGAAGCACATATTGCTTAAGTGACATTTTGATGCTTCATTTTAGTGGTCTCGCTTGTTAAGGTTCTCCAACCTTAATTGCTTATTTCAATCTTAAACTGCTGCATTCAGTGTTTTAATTGCTCCTTATTAGCAATAAGATGTAAAAGACAAAGCAGCCAGCAGTTCTCCAGCTAGCTTTTTTCCAATTACATCTGTGTGTGTTCATCATGCACTGTTTGATTTAATAAAACACTTAATATAAAAATGTGACAGACTGAAAATGATCTGTTTTAGGCTTCATATCATTTGGATAATATCCTTGGAAAGGAAAAAAATCTACGATATAAGAGCCTTACATTGCACAGACTAACAAGCCATAAAATTAAATAAGGTCTGAGATTGGCAATGATTGGTTTCTAATTAAGCAATTGGGTTGGAATGAAAACCTGTAGCCACTGCGGCTCACCAGGACCGACGTTGCCTACCCCTGAGCTAGACTAATCTATCTACTACACGGCTGCGTTTGAAAAACCGACTTATCCTGGATGAGTTTCACCGGCATTAACTCGTCCAAGATGAGGCATCTGATCTCGGATGATTTAAGCGACGTATGGAAAATACCCCCCTGAGCAGAACATTACGGAGACCTTCACCCTTCTTTATTTTCAGATATTGTATGATGGACGCAGGTTAGTTGGTCATGTCTTGGCTCACTTTGTGTCATTATTGTTTGACTGCTAATTAAGAAAAAAGAAATAAAAGGGTCTGCATCTTAAATAGGATGTCAATTACAAATAAGGCAAAAGAAGTTAATTAGCAGCAGAAACTTGTCACTTATTAAGAAAATGGTTTGAATAATAGCCTGCAGCCACTGTGGCCCTCTAGGCTTGGTGTTGGAAACCCCAGTCTAGATATTTCTCATATATTATACTTAATTCACTAATATTTGGATAGAGTAGGTCCTAATATTCCTGCCTTTGGGAATAAGTCTGTGGCATAAGCCTGTTATTGACAACAGCAGTAGATTTCTATTATCCAAACCAGAAATGTTTTGTGTGTTTTGGGGTCTGGGGATGGGGTGGTGGCCCTTTTGGACAATAAAGCATAATCTGTCTATTTTTCTGGGGTAAAAGTTTTTACTTCTGTTGCTTTATATATGTTTTTATTTAACAGAAACCTAAAGAGACTGTTCCAAATTTGCCTGTAAAGAAGCCAATGTTAGCAGCTGTGTTTAATGATGATGATGATGTGAGTATGTCTAAAATACAAGTTACATTTATAACTTGCCTGTTTTGTTATCCTGAAATTAATGGTAATCAAATGTGAAAGTGAATTTTCACTTGGTTAAGCACAAGTGTGTATATGTGTTTTTTTAATCATGTCCTGTTTATAGCTGGCTCATGTTTTACAATATTCTACAAATGCTAGTGAAAATTCATCCAGTATTTTCAGAATAGTTTGGCTGTCTGCCCTGTAAAAAATTCAGTACGTTTTATGCTAAATATACTTCACATTTTTCTGTTCTGGGGTGCCATTTAAATTTGATATTGGTCAGAGGTATTGTGTGGAGAGTATGGAATTGAGCCTTATAAAATTGAAAGTTGTTGGCAGCCCCGTAGCGCTTTTTTTTAATTTATGCTATGATCCGTTACCTGAGAGAGGTTGAAGATCAATGCTATATGTTGTTGTACATTCAGATTGATCATTGAAATAAAATTCATCCTTCCATTAGCAGTACCACCTTTATCAAATTCAGCATCACAAGGGCAGAACAGAGATTCATTAACTCGTGTCCAAAAAATAGAACACCTGTACCACAACCTACAAATAAATGTTAAATAGTTCAGCATCTTAAACCAAGTTGTCCAATTAAAAACCATAATCAGATGAAAAACTGCATAAAATGGATCCAGTACGAGTGACCAAGTATCAGAATATGAACTTGAAAACTTGTATTTAATTGAAATTCTAGCAACTGAAGTTGTGATATTGCCTGTTTTTGCACTTGCCTCTGTGTAACAGGGCAAATGTTATGAAAATGGCTTTCCTCCCTCTGCCTTTGTGTTAGTTTGAAAATTAAGTAAACTTCCCAAGTTCTGTGAATGTTTCTTCAGAATAGTATACATTACCCTGCCCAAATAAGAAAGTAACCAACCCCTGTCAATAATTGCAAAATAAATTTGCTTTAGTTGCATGTGCATTTTTTCATGTTGTTTCCCTTCATTTGCTTTGGTGATGTTTTTAAGTGTTTTTCCTGCCCTTGCCAGTGACTGAAAATCATTTTTTTTTTTTAATCATAAAAAGATCCCATATTACTAGCAGATGCTACAGGTTTCAAATACATTTAACCGTGGTTCCTATTTCTGTTTTTAGGAAGGTCTCCGCAAATATTGTTGGGAAGGGGTGGTTGGGACTGGGGAAGGTGAGGGAATCAAACCTCCCAAAACTTACAAACTTGGATGTAATAAATAAAAGTAGTTAAAAATGGAAAACAAAATCAATGATTGGATCAGTTTTTCCAGCTCTATTAAATACAGTGTTACTGTCAGTTAAGATGTACTGCAGGCATCCAAAAACTGTGTCACTGTTTAAAACTTTAATTTTATAATCTCCCAGTATACTTAATTTCCACTTGGCATTAGTGGATGGAGCAGTGCCTGAAATTGACAATTGGGCATTACCTTTGAAGAAATCTTGAGTTGGACATAACTAGAGGTGCACAGTTTCAGATTTAGCAAGTGTTGCATTAACTGAAGAGTAAAAACACATTTTAATCTGTTGCAGCAAAATTAAAATATTTAATACTGTAGATGTAGAGTTAATGTGTCCTTAAAATGGAGTATATAGGTGTATGTTGTGTTGAAGAGCCTTTGGCTTTTAGTGTTATAATTATTTGGGAAAGCACAATCTTGTGTGTGCTGGCTTTAGTTCAGATTGCATTAGTTTTTCTGTTGCATAAAGGGTGATTTGCATAATTTTATGTATGCTGCAACATCTATGCAGTTTATTTTACTGAAACTTTGAAAACACAGCTCAGTTTGTTAATAGTTGTCATTTTTGACTTCAGCCATAAAGTGCAATTATTGGTACAGGCTGTTTCCTGTCACGCTAGACACTTTCAACTGCAGGAACTTTTTCTGGAACCATTAAGTTTGATATAGGAACTGGGACACTTGTGGTCCCTTGCCAATTTGTGTGGTGTGTTTCCAGCACATGACAGGAACTGTAACTTTTATGGAAAATATGTGATATGCAAGGAAGAGTTATGCAGGGTAAAGTGTGGCGTGGTCGGAAGATCATTTGGGAAGATTATTGCTTCGCTGTGGTGTATGGTGCAGCTTACCAGGGAGACAGCTATGAAAAGTGGTAAAGTGCTGAGTGATCCATTGATCACTTTGGACTTGTTGCTTTGATGCTGTGTATTTACTCCTTTGCTTTCCTACACACAGAACTAGTAGTGGATGGAGGTGGTCTGTGTTGGCCAGTCTTGGGAAAGGATGCACTTGATTTTTTTATTTTATTTTCCAGTGTTTCAGAAAAATGTCTTTGTCGGGTGTCAAGTTAGGGGAGTGAGGGAAGTTAGGATGCTGCGTGTTTGTGTGCGTGTGGGTTTTTTTTTTAAAGAAAAGTACCCGTTCATTGTTTTTACTGTATGTGTTTAAGCTGTAGAGTCAATCTTTGCTAAACACTGAACAACTTTCTTAAAATCTCTAAAAATGTTTTACTACTTTTGGAATGCATCCTCAAGAAATATTTAAGGCTCTGAACCATAGAGTAATATTGTTCAAATGAAAGAAGTTTGAGACAGTGCACATACTACTGCAGATTTAATAGGTCCTGCATCATTACTTTCATAATAAGGGTTGTGGTCTAAATATTACTAGTAAGCTTTTTTAACATGACTCTTTGTTTTTATAGAGTGAACCAGAAGAAATGCCACCAGAAGCAAAAATGAGAATGAAAAATATTGGCAGGTAGGAGCTGTAAATTGAAAACAAATACTTCCTTCATACAAATTAAATAACTAGGACTTGGTAAATCAATATTATATTTTTTCTAATAGGAGTATAAGAACAATATCTAAAAATCAGTTATTTATATGCCATACCCATTGAACATTTGTTTGTTACAGAAATGTTTCCAATTAGTATGTACATCGAACACACACTGGCAGCTTGCATACTATTTATAATACTTTTTGTTTATTAAGCATTCGGTGTAAATTCATGTAAAAACAATGATTGTGGAACATTTTTTTTCCTATTTCACTGTCCATCCATCCATCCATTATCTATCCCACTATATCCTAACTACAGGGTCACGGGGGGTCTGCTGGAGCCAGTCCCAGCCAACACAGGGCACATGGCAGGAAGCAAACCCCAGGCAGGGCGCCAGCCCACCGCAGGGTGCGCACACACCCACACACTAGGGACAATTTAGAATTGCCAATGCACCTAAACTGCATGTCTTTGGACTGTGGGAGGAAACCCACGCAGACACAGAGAGAACATGCAGGGAGGACCCGGGAAGCGAACCCAAGTCTCCTTACTGTGAGACACTGTTTTACTGTGTTGCAGAGAATTTAATATTTCATAATATTTTTTTAAATGTTTTTATGTTACTGGCTCGGCTAATTCCAGTACTGTTTCTGATTTATTTTTTTAAATCAACTTTCGACACTAAGCTCCTGCATAACCAGACACAGAAAAGCATTATTTTCTATATTACTGTAGTTTTTATATTTAGACCACCAAAAATGTAAATCTACATGCACTTGTATGGATTAATATTTTTTTAATCATTACTTGCACTAAAGCTTTTTCTGCTGGCTGTTTAAAATATTCATTTACTATATGTATTTTTTTCCCCTAGTGTACCAGCTTGACAGTCCTCGTTCTTGGGAAGTAATTATAAATATGGGTTACTGTTTTAATTATAAGGTGTTTATCAAGAAGATATAAGGCCAACATGCTTATAGGTTTTCAAGTAAAAAACATTTTGCTATTAAGCTCACAAGCCTTTTGTTTACTAAGTAGTTATTTTATTTTTTTCTTTTATCTAATCTTTTTTTAATTGAAAATGGAAACTGCTGCATTTAACACCCACTTGTTTACCATCTCAACTTGGACAAGCAGTGTTTGGTTTTTATTAAAGGACAAAATAAAAATTTCTGAATTCATTATGGTAGCTTTTCTTGCTGTTTGTCTAATTGTGTAGGATGACTCCTCTGATTCTTTTTTTTCTCAGTTTATTATTCCACTTTAATGTAATGGCTAATATTCGGGGCTTCTCTCACTGTGGTAGTCTGCTTTACTGCCCTCTGTTTACAGGAAGAAGTAAAAGTTGTGCGCTCACTCAACTACCGTAATACCTTACATAAAGGTACTGTAGTAAGGCACTACACTTCGTTCTTGACAGTAGGGGGTGTGCGATATGGACAAACATTTTATCTCTATTTTCTGGGATTTTGTTGATAGCAATAAGTAGCTATTATTTTTGCTTCCTTCAAAAATGTTTGTAAAAGTCTTGTAGTAGCTCTGGCTTGCTATTAATAGGATATTATCTGTTTTTTTTACTTATGATATTAATGAAAACAACATACTTAAAGGAATACTCCACCCAAAAGGATACATATAATATATAATGTGCTTCATGTGAATTTCCCATCGGGATTAATAAAGTATCTATCTATCTATCTATCTATCTATCTATCTATCTATCTATCTATCTATCTATCTATCTATCTATCTATATATCTATCTATCTATCTATCTATCTATCTATCTATCTATCTATCTATCTATCTATCTATCTATCTATCTATCTATCTATCTATCTATCTATCTATCTATCTATCTATCTATCTATCTATCTATCTATCTATCTATCTATCTATCTATCTATCTATCTATCTATCTATCTATCTATCTATCTATCTATCTATCTATCTATCTATCTATCTATCTATCTATCTATCTATCTATCTATCTATCTATCTATCTATCTATCTATCTATCTATCTATCTATCTATCTATCTATCTATCTATCTATCTATCTATCTATCTATCTATCTATCTATCTATCTATCTATCTATCTATCTATCTATCTATCTATCTATCTATCTATCTATCTATCTATCTATCTATCTATCTATCTATCTATCTATCTATCTATCTATCTATCTATCTATCTATCTATCTATCTATCTATCTATCTATCTATCTATCTATCTATCTATCTATCTATCTATCTATCTATCTATCTATCTATCTATCTATCTATCTATCTATCTATCTATCTATCTATCTATCTATCTATCTATCTATCTATCTATCTATCTATCTATCTATCTATCTATCTATCTATCTATCTATCTATCTATCTATCTATCTATCTATCACAGCTGACTCCTAAAGCTTTTCATATTCTTTGTTGTGGTTAGTTCAAAAATGGTGAAACAAGTTGTTGAGCTGTCTTTAATGGCGACTGGTTTCCAATATAGTTTGTACATTTCTGTCTTTTGAGCAGCTACCAACTTTTCAAAGTCAAACCACCTCCAAGTGAAGATGATCCAGCAATCAAATCTAACAATGTAGATTGTGTGGCTGGTGGTTGTCTGTATTTTGTCTCCTGGTACTGTCTGTCCACTCATTTTTAAATAGCTATGCTAGCTTAATTTGTGGAGTGTTGATCATGTGCACTTACAGGTGCTGGTCATAAAATTAGAATATCATGACAAAGTTGATTTATTTCAGTAATTACATTCAAAAAGTGAAACTTGTATATTAGATTCATTCATTACACACAGACTGATGTATTTCAAATGTTTATTTCTTTTAATTTTGATGATTATAACTGACAACTAATGAAAGTCCCAAATTCAGTATCTCGGAAAATTAGAATATTGTGAAAAGGTTCAATATTGAAGACACCTGGTGCCACACTCTAATCAGCTAATTAACTCAAAACACCTGCAAAAGCCTTTAAATGGTCTCTGTCTAGTTCTGTAGGCTACACAATCATGGGGAAGACTGCTGACTTGACAGTTGTCCAAAAGACGACCATTGACACTTTGCACAAGGAGGGCAAGACACAAAAGGTCACTGCTAAAGAGGCTGGCTGTTCACAGAGCTCTGTGTCCAAGCACATTAATAGAGAGGCGAAGGGAAGGACAAGATGTGGTAGAAAAAAGTGTACAAGCAATAGGGATAACCGCACCCTGGAGAGGATTGTGAAACAAAACCCATTCAAAAATGTGGGGGAGATTCACAAAGAGTGGACTGCAGCTGGAGTCAGTGCTTCAAGAACCACCACGCACAGACATATGCAAGACATGGGTTTCAGCTGTCGCATTCCTTGTGTCAAGCCACTCTTGAACAAGAGACAGCATCAGAAGCGTCTCGCCTTTGGACTGCTGCTGAGTGGTCCAAAGTTATGTTCTCTGATGAAAGTAAATTTTGCATTTCCTTTGGAAATCAAGGTCCCAGAGTCTGGAGGAAGAGAGGAGAGGCACAGAATCCACGTTGCTTGAGGTCCAGTGTAAAGTTTCCACAGTCAGTGATGGTTTGGGGTGCCATGTCATCTGATGGTGTTGGTCCTTTGTGTTTTCTGAGGTCCAAGGCCAACGCAGCCGTCTACCAGGAAGCTTTAGAGCACTTCATGCTTCTTGCTGCCGACGAACTTTATGGAGATGCAGATTTCATTTTCCAACAGGACGTGGCACCTGCACACAGTGCCAAAGCTACCAGTACCTGGTTTAAGGACCATGGTATCCCTGTTTTTGATTGGCCAGCAAACTCGCCTGACCTTAATCCCATAGAAAATCTATGGGGTATTATGAAGAGGAAGATGCAATACGCCAGACCCAACGATTCAGAAGAGCTGAAGGCCACTATCAGAGCAACATGGGCTCTCATAACACCTGAGCAGTGCCACAGACAGATCGACTCCAGGCCAAAGGAGCCCCAACTAAATATTGAGTGCTGTACATGCTCATACTTTTCATGTTCATACCTTTCAGTTGGCCAACATTTCTAAAAATCCTTTTTTTGCATTGGTCTTAATTGATATTCTAATTTTCTGAGATACTGAATTTGGGGCTTTCATTAGTTGTCAGTTATAATCATCAACATTAAATGAAATAAACATTTGAAAATACATCAGTCTGTGTGTAATGAATGAATCTAATATACAAGTTTCACTTTTTGAATGTAATTACTGAAATAAATCAACTTTGTCATGATATTCTAATTTTATGACCAGCACCTGTATACTTGCACACACACAGTAGTCTATGTACTAGGCTTCATATAGTCTTGGTGTATCAGACAATATTTGAAGATGACCAAGAGTGAATTTTGCTTTAAACAATTAAGCAGCTTGCCAAGTGTAACATTTTTAAACCAATCTAATGCCTCGTGAAGGTGGTCTCAATGTGGGGTGGTGATTTTTGAACTGCAAAGAACAGAGGTGCCCTCGTTAATTTGATCTGACAGAGAGCAGCTTTGTGTAAACACTGTCATGCCCTGTCAAAAGGAGGTGAAAAGGGTTTAACTCTTTTAGGGCTAATTTTTTTTTTTTTGTTTCTTTTCTCCCAGGGCTGAATATTTTTCCAAAAACTAACATTTTTAAAAAAAAACACAAAGCAATTGTTTAACATATCAAATCAACAAAAAATATTTACTTTTGACAAATGTTACTGTCTTGCATGTTGTATGAGCCTGCATACTCTATGATTTCACATACATATCACATACATTTTACACAGCAAAGTCTGATCTTGCTCAAAGCAGCCAATTTCAGTCATTGCCACATTGCACTCCTTACAATATATGTTGCTTTGGTGCCTATTTTTCAATTGTCTGTTGCTGCACTTTCTCACATATATTGTTAGTGTGTACTGTAGAGAGACAAGTCACCCATTTGCCATCGTGCCATGCCACTGCCACCAAGTTTTCTGCCTGCATGAAAACCGTATTGTCACCTCTTCATCTTCTGAAACTTTATGAACTTTATGTATGGCATTATAGCCTGGCTCACCACATGGGATTTGCTTCTGTTTATTACAGAAGTGAATAAAACTTTGCAGCAGCACGTACCTAAGCCACCAGGGGACAAAACACGTTTGGACCAATGCTCCCTGAAGTTATATCACCAGTTCTGTTCCATCTCTATTTGTAATGCCACAGCGCGCTTCATCTCGTCTTTCGTTGTGGGTTTCCACTTTGAAAAACGAGAATGCAATGCAAAGGCAGCCCGCGATTCAAAAAAAAATCTCTGCCTACCTGTTTGTCTCGTCTGACAGTAGCTGAAAAACAGCATCAGGAGAGAGCAGCCTGAAGTACAGCAGCTGGTGATCTGTCGTGTCCAACAGCAAGCCATGCCGTCTTGTAAACTCTGGTAGCCAGATCGGCTCTCAACGGATCAATGTCTGTGTATTTATCCCATGCGAACCTTGCCGTAGATGCATCAGCTGCGCGAAGGCACTCAACTGGCAGCAGATCCGCTGGTGCGGCATCGGCTGGTGTCTGATCAGCTGATGCCTGCTTCTCACTCTCTTGCTCGATCTCCTGATCACTGCCAATAAAATCTGATTCTGAAAAATCAAGAGTCCAACTCCGCGATAATGCGCAAAACATTGTCTGCCGAGTGTTTTCTTTTCTGCACTTGCTTCGCTGCCTTTTCACGTCGGTGCCATCTTGCCATTGTTTACATTTCGCAACTCATGCACACGCAAGGTTTAGTTGCCGAGTCAACGAGTCTAGCATTCCTCCAAGCACAGAGGGAATGCCTGTGACGTTACAGTAAGATTTGTCGCCATTAACAGCTGATTGTTGCCCCCTACCCCCTGGATGTCGACATTCGCCTTCAACCCCTCCTGTCGACAAAAGTCGACATCCGCCCTAAAAGAGTTAATAGAAAAGAGACACACATCTGCCTAATGACATCAGTAGATGCATGCAGGAGGCTGCACAGTAATAATTCTTTACATTTATATAGCGCTTTTCTCACTATTCAAAGCGCTCTCCACACAGGGACGACCCGGGAAGCGAACCCACAAACTCCTTACTGCAAAGCAGCAGCACTACCACTGCGCCACCTGTGAGGATAGTCACTGTCTTGCAGCACATTTTAAATGAATAAAGTAAGTTAACAATACTGTCTAATCGAAAATGCAAACAAGCTGTACCAGAATAACTGTAGCGTTTTAACACATGGTATATCCATAGAGCACAATGTTTATCTAGACTCTGTTCACTGTTAAGACATACAATGATACAATCATCAAAAGGTCAAAGGTATTGTAGCAGACAGAAGCACTTCTCAAACACGCCTCTTCTGTTGCAGTGCTCATTAAAATGTACAAATGAAAACATTAAGCTTTAGTTGCAACCATTCTGCTGAGCCTCCTGAATGAATAACAACAATTTTAGCTTTTTATTTTCTCTTCGTGTTGAGTCTCTTGTTCAGTTTCATTTACTGTCTCCCTGAACCTGCTTCAAACTTCACAGTCTGAGAATTGGGCTTTGGTGTTTAGGAAAAGTCCCGTGGTTGTAGCCTTTGCAGCACAGGACTTCATATCTACTCACTACAAATGTTTTAACAGGTTGTCCTCAGATGTTTATTTTTGCTTGAGAATCACTTTTGGCCCTGTGAGACTAGGCTACGTGATACAGGGAATATGTGCACTCTCAAGGCATGTTTTTTTATCGTTTTAAACAATATCAGTCATACTCAATACTGTCAGCTTGTACATTATTAAAACAATCATAAATATAGTAGATGATTAATATTGCACACCCCTCCTTGACATTATTTTTTTCATTTTTTTCTTTGAACTTTTTTCATTTTGGCATATGTAGACTTGCTTCTAGCATTGTATACCATGTGTATCTGTGTGACGCAAGCATTTTAGTTATCAAGAGTGACACATGCTTATTCCCTGGTTATGGTCTCCATTGCTAGCAAAATGATGACTAACCACATTGCACAGTATAACTGCTGTCCATGTACTTTAAACAAGCTTTTGTTTTTATGATACGAAAATATAATTCTCCCTGTGACACCAACCTATAAAACAACCATACTGAGATGACAGAAAAGCAAAGACATGAACAGGGAAAGCAAAGGGAATGTCTCAGTTAAACTTGCTAGTTTGAAATGTCAAAATGAAAAACAGTGAGTCACAAGTATTGGGGTACAGTATACACATAGTGCTAAATGCAGTTCCAGTGGTAATGTACAGTAGGCCATTTCTTCACTGTGTGTTGCCATTGTGGCATACAGAGAGTCTAAATCTGTAAGAGAAGTACACAGAACATTTTGTATTATGTTTAATATGCCATGGCAAGGACTAATTCCTTAACACTATTTGAAACGGGGTCAATAAATTTCAGTCTATTGATAGTACAAAGGACAGTTTGGACCATTGAGAATCGTGAAAACAGCAGAAAATATCAAAAGGGTGAGACAGGGTATAGAGCAGGCTTTGACATTAGGCATGAGCATGATATCTGTTGGCGGCATTAAATATTTCAAACTCGACTGTTCAAACTGGATTGGCCAAATTCTTCAAGATTTATGCTGCCACCCATATAAAGTACAAATAGTGCATGAAGTTTATCTAATCTAAATTTGTAGGAATAATTTTGTTGTATGACTCAACCTTTTGTACTCGGTTCATTGGTTTGTTAAATGAAAACCAGAATATGTTGAGTTGTTAGTGAGCTCATTCAGAAGAAGGCTTTGTTAATGGTGGTGCTCATAAGCACCATGCATTATGAACCAACTACTGTCTTATTCTGTGTTGTGTAAAAAGGTGTTGAATAAGGAACAGCCCCATCCACTGTTTATATTCATTTTTGTGTTATTCCCTTTTTTACACATTGAAGTGAAATGGCTAAAAACAAACAACCATACTGAGTCAAGCTATTTTATCAGACACTTTGTTTGCCCTAGCACAGAATGAGGGAGAGAGCAGGAGAGAGTGAGCGAGAGCCCACACAGCAAGTGGCCAGAAAAATAGAGATTGTGATATCTCATAGAAGAACATTAAAATAAAGCAAGGAATAAATTGCAGAGACTTGGTGTCATGCTGGCATATATCCTAGAGGCACAGTGTGGTCCACGTGATCTTCCAATACTTGACAGAAATGGCCAGGAAAAAGGCTAACATTAATTTACATATTTCCATGTAAGCGTTTACACGCTTCACATTCTTTATAAAAACATTCAGCAAATTTTTTGGATTTTAATATCCCTATTTCCAGC
The DNA here is from genome assembly GCF_900747795.2 of Erpetoichthys calabaricus. Taxonomy (NCBI): domain Eukaryota; kingdom Metazoa; phylum Chordata; class Cladistia; order Polypteriformes; family Polypteridae; genus Erpetoichthys; species Erpetoichthys calabaricus. Next base: position 171,675,656 of record NC_041397.2, read on the forward strand.
TTTATTAAACTTTAAACTAAGATATCAGATGTTCCCTGTTTTGAATAAATATTAACAGTTTGTTGGTGTTTCACTTTTTTTAGTAATATTGATGAATATTGATGATTGATACTGAAATCAGGGAAAAAAAATCCTTTAGTGTTTATTACATGGCCATTGTTATCTCTCCATGTATGATTCTGCTGTTATTGTAACAATTCTCTTCTTGCATCCCAGTATGATGCCTTGTTTTTATCCATCCATCCATCCATTTTCCAACCCGCTGAATCCGAACACAGGGTCACGGGGGTCTGCTGGAGCCAATCCCAGCCAACACAGGGCACAAGGCAGGAATCAATCCCGGGCAGGGTGCCAACCCACCGCAGTGCCTTGTTTTTATATTAAAAAAAAAAAAAGAAAAAAAAAAAAAGTCCTTGGATTAAAAAGTTAGACTCCCACTATAGACTCTGAAAATGTATTAGGAAAGTTAAAAATAGTCCAGGCTATATTATGTCTCATTATTCTGAGATGTGACAGGGTAGTACGAATATGAAATAGCTGTTTTTATTTTCTGCAGACAAAATTTGGAATTCAAGTGGCATTAAAGGAATACTACTGCCAAATGTAACAAGTATGTTTTGGTTACAAATGACTATACAGTCTGCACTGGTGGAAAACAGCTCAACATTGTTGAATTCATTAAATGAAACTGAGCAGAGAACAGCTGCACAATAGTCATTCAGATACCAGCTAATGTAATACTCTGCAGTGAAACTTTCTAAGAGCACAGTATACACTACTTGCACCGATCTCAGGTCACTATGCTAAACCACAGTAGAATCAAAGGAGCACGTCAAGGCAGCAGCTGAAGTCTTGTAAGTCTTACGGGATTCTTAGCCTTTTATTTGCCGATGAGTTGTGAGCTCTGAATACAGTCAGGTTTTCAGGCGAAGTAGTCTATGATTATGGGCTGTGTATACTTAGCCATAGTGCAGTCTAATGAAAGGTGCCCTAGAAATGTTCCATGTGAGTGAGTGTTTGAACAAAGTCAGAGTATTACTGGGGAAGTTGTAAAAAGTATCATTGCTTTCATCATTTAAAACATTGTGACATTCATGTAGCTGAATTTCTTGTAAGAAACATTGGGCAATGATAAATGAGTGGTTTAAATTACATTAAATATTTTGTTGTCATTTAGCAGAACTCTAAGTTCAGCTTTTGAAACTGTAAAAATGTAGTGACACGTTTTTTTACCCATAGTACATTGTGTTTGACTTTGTGTGTTCTTTTACTATTTCAAACTGCTTACACATGTGGGAAGCCCATTATAATGAAATATTTTGTTGCAACAAATATGAGGAAAATACGTATAGTACTGTGACCGGGGCCACTGGTGATTCGCCATGTCTAATGGCAGCGCCACAAGGACAGCTGCATAGCTGCTCTGCTGCGTCTGGTAAACAGTAAGCCATGGGCAGGGAAATTGGTTGTCCTCTGCAGAATCAGGGTTACCGCATACCATTTAACACCAGGCTTTAATCTGCTCTTCCTCAAACTCCCCATGATCTGTCAGGAGCACATCTGCCAAAGCAGTGTTTCTGAGCCGCTGGTGGTCTTCTAGTCTGATGATGGGAGCTAAAGCAGGACAATTGCCTGTGCTGCGGCTTCTAACCGCTTCTATTCTGAATTGAAGTCTTGACACTACCTGCCTTCTCTTTACAGTAATAAACCACATGTATATTTTCCTTGAAAAGTTGGACTCGGCTTCTTGTCTCTAGTGCAGGAGTCTCCAACTTTTTTTCCCCTGAGAGCTACTTTTACAAAATGAAAACGGCCGAGAGCTACTCATGTTTTCTGACGTTTATACTCATAGCTTATTTCAACCCAAACAAACTAAATAAGCTTGTTTTGCCTGAACATTTACAAAATGTTGGTGTCTACAGCTCACATTTTGCATTAAAACATCACAAAAAGTATTTAGTTCACCTGCACATTTTCTATGTCTGTAAGCATTTTCTAGTGTATCTCACACTATTGAATTAAAACATGAATGCTGTCAAAACAAAACAATGCAATTACAAATACACAGATATTACTTATTCATTTGTCATTTTGTTACATGTCGCTGCTTCACGTCACGAGAGTATTCACATGTCCAGTTGCATGTGTGATGTGTTTTTTAGTCAGGTAGGTGACTGGCACTGCATGGAGTCAACAAGAGAGGTGTATGGTGGAGTGTAGCCACTTAGATTCACTCTTATGGAGTCATTTAAATATTCATCTGTCAGTCTTGTTCTGAACTTTGCCTTTTCTGACCTGAATGTCATGAAATTAGACTCAGAGGTACGTAGACCCAAACAAAGCAGACATTTTCAGAGCTGCTTGGTGAAGATTCTTATAGTTGTCTGGCTCTACTAAGCTCCAGAAATGCTGAGAATGCTGTTGAGACTTTAACTGCACATTATTTAGAAGGTTTATTAGTGTATAATATTTAAAATCCAATGTCTCTGTCTGTATGCCTGTCTGCTTTTCACGAGAGAACTACTTAACGGATTTAGATTTTTTTTTTCTATAATTTGCTTGAACATTCCGGTTGATTTTGCGACTTCTCTCATTTCACTATGTATCAGAGTTCGCTTGTGGTACCGATTTTTATTTGCGCGAATTCCGGGATCCATGCAGTGGGTCGGGGGGAGGGGCCTTCCTCTCTCACTCGCCAGCTTCGGGTCGTGTACCTTAACTCCGCTTAGCTACCGAACAAGAGAACAATTGAAATCAACTTTGTTTGATATTTAAAATAAAGTGTTACTTAGGTCTTGATGAGTTTGTGGCTGGATATTCTCTTAAGTATATGCCACATTGAAAAGAGATTGCAATTCAGATTGTGGATCGTGATTTTTTTGGAAAGATCGCCCACCCCTAATTTGACTAATCAAGTTTTCAAATTTATGTAGGATTCATTAACCCGTTGGCAAGCTACTTGGAAAGGGGTTGTGAGCTACCGGTAGCTCTCGAGTGACATGTTGGAGACCCCTGCTCTGGTGAAACTCAGTGACCCAAGCTATATTTAAAAAAAAAAAAAAAAAAAAAAGTGCTGCTTAAACTGCAAAAACTATTTTATTTGAAATTGAGACGTTAGATGTAACTTTTTTAAAAATGGAAATACAGGTATGCATAGAATGAAAATGAGACACTAGATTTAACTTTTTTTAATAGAAATACAGAATGAAAATGAGTCAATAAATGACTATGAAGGCGCATTTCCAAACTTTTCCAAAATTTCTTTGGGAAGAAGAAACTAAAACATTTCATACTTTACCACCCAAAGACACCTGTTTGCAATTATACTGCACCATTTTTCAGATACTTCAGTTTTACTTTCCTACTCCGTTTCCTACTATGCATCCAGCTAAAATCCATCCAACAGAATTTGTCTTGAGACAGGGTGGTGTGTTAGTTAAACAACCATTCAGCTTTACATTAATTGAACTTGCTGAAACAATGCATGTGTAAATTGCATGTGGTAATGTTTTTAGAAACCAATTCCATTTTGGATCTTTTTTAATTTACATTTTTTGTGTATGTGTGTTCTCTCTCCTGTTCAGAGATACTCCTACATCTGCTGGACCCAACTCATTTAACAAGGGGAAGCATGGATTTTCAGATCACCAAAAGTTATGGGAAAGAAAACTTAAAAAACAGATGGATAAAGTGCCCCAAGAATAAGAGAAGCATCACACTGGAGGACATTTTGGATTGGATACCGTCTCCCTGCCTCCATGACCCACCCATAGTCACATTTAAAATGCAAATTTGATTAATTGAAATTATGTAAATACATAAAGACTTTATTATTACCTAGTTTCTTGTTGGATGCTGTTGATACATCATATGGATAATATTTCAGTTGCAACTCACAAGGCTTAGATTTTACATTGAATGGTTATGATTTATAGACACACTCATCTGCAATTGTCCATGCTACCAAGTTCCATAAATGCAGTAATTAGTAAACATGGCATTTAATATCATTTGTGGAGTATTGTTGAAATCTGTTAATGCAAAGTGATTTCAATAACGTGTAGAAGGTACATATAACAACTATGAAAATCAAACCTATTTATTAACACATCAGTACAAGCCTTTAGGTAAAAAAAAGGCTTTAATATGTGTCAAGTATTTTACTTTCCTCCATTTTTCCCTCATGTCTGGGACTTGTATGTAAAGTTATTGTGTATGTATTTCTCTTTAGACTGGTGAGTAATTCAGGCTTTTTGATATTGGAATCTCTGTTGCTGTTATGTAAGATTCATATTTTATCCAGAGTTGTATTTGTCAGGTTTTTTTCCCCCCACCACACTAACTTTTTTTAGATGTTTGATTATATGTACCTCTTGTGATGTGAGCATTGCTGCATTCAAATGAAAAGGTTTATTTCCCTTGCATTAGTTTATTGTTATATATTATCGGGTTAAACCTTGGAATCATGGTTTTGATTTAATTTCTTTTTTAAGAAAATGTGCTGTTTATTTGCAAGATTTAAATAACAGTATTGCTGTACGATTTGAATCGGCAGTTAGCTAAACATTTTTATTTCAGTTAAGTTTCTTTGAGGAACTGAATAAATAGTATGTGCAATTTTTTTTATATGAAAAGCTGTATAAGACTATTACAATCTAGCGTGTTCACTTGTTAGTCTTGAGCCCCATTAGGTTAAGATTTTTACAGCAATGCCTGAACTCCTTAGTTGACAACCATCACACTAAGAAAATTACTTTTGCTTAAATCACTAGACTATTTTTTATATATATATACATATATGCCTGCTTGTTGCATTGTGTGAATTGTTTAGTGCTGTTAAAAAGTGATGCTCATTGACATTGAGAGCTGACATTATTAAAAAAAGCTTTTTGTTGTATGGACAACTTTGGTCTGTACTTGAAAAGGTGTATTCTACTCAGTTTTCCCGCTGTATTTTGCGTATATGAATGTGAGTTACAGATAATAACCCCTTGAATGGCTTAAGATGTTTGTTCAGTTATTAAAAAAAAAAAAAAAATTGTAAATCTTTACTGTATAAGAAGTAAAATATCCATGACTTGGAATCTTACAATTTCTGCCTCTCTGTCTACTGCATTTTTTTTATTTTTCGCCACATTAGGCATATGTTTTGTTTAATAAACTTTTTTTCATTGTGTTATTACCTATTTTTGTTTTAAGTAACGGATGCATTGAGATGTACACAAATGTTTCTATGCTTGAGAAGCTAATGGTTATCATCATCTATAGCAATCTTCACCTGAGATTTTTATCTGCCATTTGCATTTCAGTCCAGTATTTTGAAGCTACACAAGATCACTAACTTCCACCACAGGACCTCATCTGCTCTATGATACTTCACTGGATAGTTGACAAGTACCACCGAGTTGAATCGGCACCTCTGTACCCCAGACTTCACACAGACTGTACCTGCACAAAGCTGGAATTTATGGCATAGCTGCCACTTAGAGACCATTTATGTCCAGGGCCAACATACTGAGGCATAATGTAGTATCTGGAGCAGAAAACCAGGGTACCTAAGCAATGAAAAAATACATGCGCTCTGGTGAGTCCCCAGTTTTATACATGTGAACAGATTTGTGTTTTAAGACAGCCAAAGGATTCCTTCAACCTAAAATACCTACCTAAGAACAACTGGTAAACATGCTGCATCTGGTAGTCTAGAATGGTATGGACGGCCATTTCTTTGGAGTGCAGCCAAGTGATTTGTTCTGCGTGGAAACAGGACAGCAACTGATATGAAGACATTTTACAGGACTTGGCACACTGGAGTGCAAGCACAGTTGTCCAATGCCAGAATGATACACACTGCTAAATTCATTAAGGAGCAGTTTCATGAGTTTAAACGCCAACCTTGGCCACCACAAAGAGCAGATGTAGACATCATTAAACCTATGTGGTGTCAAAAGAGGACTGGGGTTCAATCAGTGCACCCTCCTTCTTGCTGTTTGCCTGGATGTGAAAATGTTTCTCTTCACACCAAAAAAAAAGATTCTGGCCAACTATAATGTTCTTCTGTCACACTGGTCTGTAACTTGAAAACATCTCATTGGTTGTTGCTGATTTTGTGTTGCAGGGTTTAAAGGTGGGTGGATAGGCAGAGTCTTCATCCTCCTGCTTCTGGGTCAGAGGCCTCTTACCTGAGGAGGAGATTGACAAGCAGGAGAGTTGCCATGCTTTTTAAGTCCTTCCCTGTGTCGTCTTAACATCTGTCCCCAGATGGTCTGTGATGAACTCATATCTGTGACCATGGGATGTTCTGGGGCACAGATAGTAAGGCAGATTGGTGGTAAAGACAGCAGTGCTATCAGTAAAGGAGCTATCTCACCATGTATCAGAGGAACAGCGCATCCAACGTTGGCAAGAACAAAAAGCCAGAATGAGGATAAACGAAAGGTGGAAGTGGGCAGCCTAGAATGCTATTTAAGTTGAAAGAACTTGGCAAGTTCATTTATTGGGGTATTATGGGTATCGATATCCTCTTTTGGATTCTATTCAATGCCGCAGTTTTTACGTCTGATACGAACAGACGGAGTGAAAAAAGCAAGAAAGGGTCTTCTGTGAATAAAATGTACAAAAAAGTGAGCACATTACAAATAAAGCTGAAATATATGATCCAGACTTGGACAAATCCCAACTGCATTTCAGTGTTACTGGCTAGTAAGAGTTGCATGTTTTTACATCTTTTTGTCATATTTCTATGGTACACCTGTACTGAAGTATAATTAGAAGTATTTCATATGTTTCAAAGGCTTCTATTGACAATTATGTTAAGTTTATGCAAAGAGTCAATATTATTCTACTTATTCTCCAACGTGATTAAGAAATATAATTCTCATTGGTGCTTCTAGACAGATGGAATTAGGAAGCCAGAGGGATCTGTGCAGGGACCACTCAACTTTATTTGTGCATATTCAGAAATCAATGCATACCAATAATGAGTGTAGCATTTGGGTGAAAGAAATGAGCAAATTATGTCTAAAATAAAAATGAAACGATCTGTTTTTATTTTTGTGTTGGTAATTAATCCAAAAAACGGGTGAAAGCAGGTTTAACTTAAATGTTATATAAGTACCAAGTCCTCAACACAGACTTTTCTTGGATGTGCTTTTGTTCGTTGCTGTCCAATATCAAATTCAAGGTTCACAGAGTCATTTGAGTACGCAGGATGTGATGATATAATCCCTCGTGCCAAGAGGGTCCACCACACTAAATAAACTTGCTGTTGTCTACCACCATCATGATAAGAGACTGAGCCAGTCTGCCTTAAACAACCCCCACCACTAACTTCTCATCGATTAGCAGATGTTACTTTAGGAACATCTTCAGTTGTGTAACTTGGTGTCATCAGGCGCTTCAGCCTTTTAATCACAAAACACAACTTCTGCTGATCAGACCCTGTGTGTGTCTCATGCTCTTTGGGGTCTAACTAGGATACTTCCTCTTCAGCCATATCCACTGGCTCCAGTGTTCTGCAGTTTCTAATGTTTCCTTAGTAGTCTGACGTAGGGCTTGGCCATGGATTCCCAGGTCTCTAATCAGCCTGGTCGTAGACGTTACCATAAAACCCCAAAAACCGACCTCCACTGGACAGACTGTTGGACTCCAACTTTGCTGTTCTGCTTCAGCTGCCAACTCAGCGGATCACAGCTTTTTCTTCTCACTTGATTCATCAACAGCATCCTCCTAGGGGCTCTGTCAGCTCTACAAAGAGAGTTGGACAACAGTCCTAACTCTGGTCTCAAGGCGGTAGAAGCTATTTCTGAAGGGACTGCTTCTAGCTAATCCTGTTTGATGGGTGAAGTTCCCTCTGCCTTTGTCCCCCCTCTCGGACAAACAATGTTTTAGGGGGCAATGCATTGGTAGCTGCTCTCTTGGCTTTCAGTGCTGCTGCCAGGCTCTTCAGTACTTGTTTGTGTCTCCAAGCGAGAGACTCACTTTGAACCCAGTGAGGATGTGTCTCAGTGTAGCAGGTGATAAACACAGGGATCATGATGGGTCTTTGTCCAGCCACTGAGGGTCTTAAGGGAAGGAAGGGTGTCAGAGGTTGCTTTTTGCTGGAAGCTAATTCTGCTTTCCTCCATCTCCCATAAATCCTTCCAGCTGAGTTTCTTTTTCTCAACACTCTCCTGCCTCACCCACTGTCCCTGCTTGGTCTGAGAGTCAGCCTTAGTACTTCTTACCACTGCCCCCTGCTGGCGAATTTCCAGCCGCACCAACTTCCACTGATCAGACAAGGTTGCCTTTTTCCAAAAAGGTCTATCCTTACAAACACACAGTCTTCTCTTCCCTGTTGAACATGGCCCACAATTGTCACTGTACTGAAGGACTGTCTTTTTGCCTGTTGTGCTGCTTCCCTTGGTATCCTTTTCCAGGCTGTTACGGAGGATGGCCAAACATTTTCAGCCTTGCTTTGGTGCATTTGAACTCCTCTGTAAGACTTGAGAGAAACAGCTCGAGTACCCTGCGGTAAAGCGAGTCCGCAACTCTGAAAGAATGGCTGGATTTTAAATAATCCATTGGCCATGTCAGTCTCCATGGGCACACTCGCGCAATCACAGGGAGTTGAGGGGATAATTGGGGCGAGACACTCCTTTATGTGAGGGTGCGATCTTTCCCAATTGCTTCATCACAAAGATGGTGGTTGGCTCGCCGTGTAAGGGCAGGAAGGCAGTGGGAGTCATGGAGGCTTGGGAGAGTGATCCCCAGTGTGAGCGCCCTGGTCGCTGGGGAACCCAAGTCTCGGTCCAGTCTGAGTTGTATGTAGCCAGTTGACGTAAGGCTACCAGACCAGCAGAAGGCAGCTGAACCTGCTGATAGGGCGACTCCCCTGTTGCAGGGCCTGTATGGGAGAAGCAGGGAAGCCGCCAGTTAGAATGAACAAGGCACCGGGTTTTTTAAAAAGGACAACTTCCTGCCATGGTTTTAACCTAGAGGGACGGCACTGTGGATATTGACTTTGGTTTTGTCCCCATTTGACCAGTTACATTATAGATGGTGTTGGGTTCAAGAAACTCCCAAAATTGGAATAGGGAGCATGGAGTAGTACCTGCACCATCACATACCCCTTTTTCATATTGGCCTATGGAACCATTTCTTCACATAAGAGCTGATCATTCTCTCCATTTTCTCAACTGTTGTGAAGTGGGTGTCACAAACACTTAGTGGCCACATCAAGTTGGGTAGTAGGCCAAACTGCAGGCACCAGATATTCAACTTGCCCAGGAGAACTGATCGATGTTTTCAAGGCCTCTCTGCCTTTATCCTTCCTCACTTTCTTGACCCGTTCACATTCTTTGGAGTTCATTTTATACCACCTTCTGTGTCTTTTAACAGGTGTCTTAGAAAGGGTAGAGCAGGGGTGTCCAACTCCAGTCCTGGTGGGCCGCTGTGGCAGCAGGTTTTCATTCTAACCCTTTTCCTAATCATCAAACAGTTTTCACTGCTAATTATCTCCTTTTCCCTTCATTTTAATAGCTCTGTTTTTAAGGATTCAGTCCTCTGAATTGATTTGTTTCTTCATTAAATGGCAGCCAAACAGAAATGAGATGTGAAACGAGCCAACAGATGACCAGCTAAATTGGAACATCAAACTCCAGTCAATTTCACTCCAACCAGTTTCTTAATGAGAATCCAATTCTTGCTGTTAATTAAAACTGAATATCATGACTTGTTGCTGCTCTCATTCTGCCACAGCAGACTGTTGATTTTCTGTTTATTCTAAGACCACCGTCAAGATGTTTTGGTGACCTGAGCAGACCAACATGACCGAGACCTTCACCTTTCTTTATTTACATGTTAGCTGGTCATGTGGTGGATTATTTTGTGTCTCATTATTGTTTGGCTGCTCATTAAGGAAAAAGAAACAACTAAGAGGTCTGAGTCACGTCAATTAAAACTAAAGCAAAACAAGTTAATCAGCAGCAAAAACGGCTCACTAATTAAGAAAATGGTTAGGATGAAAACCTGCAGCCACTGCGGCCCACCAGGACTGGAGTTGGACACCCCTGGGATATAGCCTATCCCAGTAGCATCGGGTGCAAGGTAGAAATCAGTCCTGGACAGGACACCTCCCACTCTCAGCGGGCCAGTTGCTCTGTGAACAAATTTGGGACTAAAACCTCCATCATGCAGGACATAATATGTGAATGAAAATGTTTTGAAGTGATGATTGATTTTTGGGTGAATTGCACAATGCTTTAGCACTGGGGCTACCCCATTCCAGGACATTGGATTTAAATAATTCCACCTTTGATTTTGTATGTTCTTCCCATGTCATGGTTGGGTTTCTTGCAGTTATTCCTACTATAACGTAACTGTAAAACTCTTGGAATCATGTTCATGGAATCGGTTGTTCTTTATATTCATGAGAAGAACTAATAAGGAGGAGGGGGGAAAATGTAAACCATATTAATAAAAACAGGGCCACAGCCCATTTTAGCCATAACCTTGTACAAAAGAACAAATTCATCCTATAAAATGCCTTCTTTGCATGTAAGGAGAAGACAGCAGCAGCAATATGTAGGAGACAGAACAAGTAGAACAATTGCCGGCCACATAATGGGACACAATAAAGTCAGTTTGCTTGAATGAACCAGTTTGAAAAATGCTGTCCACAGCCATCCAGCAAGCACCTTCACAAGCAAATTGACATCATAATTCACCAGTGATAATAGGAAGAAGTCAGTGGAATCCTTTCCTTATCTGAGTGAAAGGGTAATAAATTCCAAGTTAAATGAAGGGTTAAGGTGACATGTGGAAATTATAGAATTAAGCATATGAAAGAGTGGGGCTGAAAGTTGTTTTCAGAAAACCACCAAGAGTTTAGGGGGTAACCCATCAGGACCTGCAGGTTTCCCACTGCGCATGGAGTCCAGAGCCTCCTTGAGTTCAATAAGCAAGAAAGGAACCAGTAGAGTAGTGACCTCTGACCCAAAAAGCCCTGTGAGCTTTTAAAAATCAACTTACAAGTATGTATTCATGCATGCGCATTTAGCTACTCCCATCACCTCCCACCAGTAACCACTAATGGCTTAAAAATCCTTTTTTGTATATTCTTCACCTAATTACCATGTAATTTTTGTGGACATCAGGGGGCACTCCAGCTCCCCAAACACCCAACATAAACAGGCATGGATACAAGGTCAAAGCGCAAAGAGTATTTATTTGTGGGAAACTCTTTAAAACAAGACCACAACCACAAGTACATGCAATAAGCACAAGATAGCGTACTCTGTATTCTTTTCATCTCTCGGTCACTCTCCCACCATCTTCTACAGTCCTCCTTGCAAGCATTGTCCACCTTTCACCTGACTCTGGCTCGTCTATCTGATGCAGGCAACTCCTTCTATCTTCTGCCTGGAAGTACTATTGGTCTTCTATACATGTGGTCCAAAAGCACTTCCAGGTGAGACAAAAATCCATGATGTAGGGCTCCTTAGTCCCTGCATCACCCCCTGGCAGCACCCACAGAATTCAACAAGGCTGACTCAAAGAACTCCATGTCTCATGCTGCCCTGTGGGAATCTGAGGCACCGCTGCTGCAAACCAGGGGGGCTGCCATGTAATAATAATAATAATAATAATACATTTTATTTATATAGCGCCTTTCCCATGCTCAAGGCACTTACAGAATAAATAAAGAACGACAGAATATACAGTATATAGCATTGTACAAACCAGATAAATAAACAAAGAAGATTAAGACAGTAAATTCTGAAAAAAAAAAAACAGACAACATAATTGATGGTCACACACACACATACAGGTTACATTGGCATCTTGACAGAGAAGTAAACTGAGAGAAGGGTAATAAAGTCAAGTAGAGCTAAAAGCCTTCCTGAACAGATGAGTTTTGAGTTGTTTTTTTAAAAGAAGTCATGGAGTCAGCTGACCTGATTAATTTTGGTAGGTCATTCCAGAGTCTGAGCGCTATACAGCTGAAGGCCCTGTCACCCATGGAGTGTAGATTAGTGAGGGGCACAACAAGATTACCAGAATCAGAGGACCTTAGTGGGCGGGCAGGCACATAGTGATGGAGAAGGTCACTGATGTAGTTTGGTGCGAGGTTATTTAAAGCTTTGTACGTTATTAGTAGGATTTTATATTCGATTCTGTAGGACACAGGGAGCCAGTGAAGACGGAGCAGGATGGGTGTGATGTGCTCGCTGCTGCTGGTTCGAGTAAGGACTCTTGCAGCTGAGTTTTGAATAAGCTGGAGCTGTGATAGAAGATTAGAAGGGGCACCTGCCAGTAGGGAATTACAATAATCGATGCGGGATGTGATAAAAGCATGGACAAGTTTCTCAGCATTAGAGAAGGAGAGGAAGGAGCGAACATGGGATATGTTACGGAGGTGAAAGTAAGAAAGCTTCTTAATGTGATTTATGTGGGCGGAATAAGTGAGGGAGGAATGAAAAATGACACCAAGATTTTTTACAGTAGAGGCAGGTCTGATGAGATCACCGCCAAGATGGACTGGGAAGGAGCTCATTTTATTAAGTTGCATTTTAGTCCCAATTTGCAGGAGTTCAGTTTTATTGCAATTTAATTTTAAAGAGTTCTGCTCCATCCAGGTTTTAATTTCACTAAGGCAGGTTGTGAGCTGAGAAAGCTCTGATGAAGTTCCACTTTTAACATTGAAGTAGAGCTGAGTATCATCTGCATAAAAATGATAACCCAATCCATAACTACGGATAATGTGGCCAAGGGGAAGCATATAAATACAGAAAAGCAGAGGACCGAGGACAGAGCCTTGAGGGACTCCTTGTGTGACTGGCATGGAGTTGGATCTGCTGTTGCCAAGACTAACAAACTCTTGCCTATCAGTCAGATAGGACTTGAACCACTGGAGGGCAGTGCCAGAGATACCCAGCATGTTCTCCATTCTGGACAGTAGGATGTCATGTCTCACAGTGTCAAATGCTGCACTGAGGTCTAACAGAATTAATATGCTAGTTTGTCCAGAGTCTGCTGCCATAAGCAAATCATTGGTTACCCATAGCAGAGCAGTTTCACAGCTGTGCCGCGCCCTGAAACCAGACTGAAAGGGTTCCATCAAATTATTAGAGGTTAGGTAATTGGTGAGTTGGGAAGCTACAACACGCTCAAGAACTTTTGACAGGAAAGGTAAGTGGGAAATAGGCTGGAAATTGTTAAGATTGTCAGCATCAAGGCCAGACTTTTTTAACATTGGGGTTACAGAAGCAATTTTAAAAGTGAGCGGCACGGAGCCAGTGTCAAGGGATGAGTTTATTATTGTTGTAACAGTCGGGATTATGGCACGAAGGCAGGATTTAAGTAGTGTGGTGGGGATGGGGTCCAGTACACAAGTAGTCGGCCTCATCTTACAAAGCAGGTTATTAACAAACGCAGATGTGACTGGTGAGAACTTAGAGAAGGAGCTGGATGGAGTGGGAAAACAGGGAGAGATATAAACAGATGATGTATTTATGTTAGTTGAATTATTTAGATCTTTAATTTTGTTACGGAAAAAGTGGAGGAATTCCTCACAGACTTCAGTAGAAGAGGTAGTTGGACCAGATGCGGGTTCGAGTAGTTTATTAACTACAGAGAACAAAACCCTTGGGTTATCATGGCCACTTTCTATTATTCTGCCATAATGGGTGTTCTTGGCAGAAGTTAGTGCTTCTCTGTAAGCTCTTTGGTGGTCAGAGAAAGCCTGGATGTGCACGGTGAGGCCAGTCTTACGTGACATTCTCTCAAGGCGTCGGCCAGCTGCTTTCATAGATCGCAATTCTGAGTTATACCAAGGAGCTGAGCGTTTAAAGGAAACCTCCTTATGTTTTAAAGGAGCTGTTTTATCTAATGCTGAGTGAAGGGCTGAGTTATAGTGGACAACAAGACTATCTAGTGTTGATGGAATAGGTGCAGACAGTAAAAGATCAGAAATGGATCCAGAAAGGATAGAGGGACAGATATTTTTAAGGTTTCTGTAAGAAATTTGTCGTTTACAGGTAAGAGGTGGGAGAGGTAATGAGACAGTGAAAAATACTGCTTTATGGTCAGAGAGTCCCAAATCAGTGCTGTAAATGTTGGCAACAGATAGTCCAGAAGTGCAGATCAGGTCCAATATATGACCGCCAGAGTGGGTTGGAAAATCAACATGTTGTGTCAAGTCAAAACAGTCCAGTAAGGACAGGAAATCATTTCTCAGTTTAGATGTGGGGGTGTCAATATGGATGTTGAAATCACCAAGAAGCATAATTCTCTGAGAGTAAGAGCTTAGGTGGGTCAAAAGTTCAATCAGATCGGATAAGAAGGATGCATTGTATTTTGGGGGACGATAGAGAACAATGAGTGAGACAGGACCTGATTCCGTTGTTAGTTTAAGAGCCAGGCACTCAAAAGACAATGGACAGTCAATTGGGATTCTTTTAATGTTTAAGTCTTCTCTGATAATTACTGCCAGCCCGCCGCCTTGTCTTGAGCTGCCAGGCTCTGAGTGGAAAGTGAAACCAATTGAAGTCGCCTCTGTGAGAGACGCAAATTCGTTTGGTTTTTGCCAAGTCTCCGTTAAACACAGAATATCAAGTTTGGTGTCAGTGATGAGTTCTGACAACACCAATGCTTTGCCATTAAGAGACCTCGAGTTAAACAGTGCAATATTACATAATGAGGCTTCTTACTGCACAGAGCCGCAATCAGGGTTTATTTCCACATAATGCAAATTTGGCACACCGACAATTCTATTTCCAGGGTCATGAGAAGGACGGCGTATTCCTGAGCAAATGCTGCCGGTGGTCTCTTCATTCGCAACCCGGCGGTGGCGGCGACCTGACCCGCGATGTATATATTTCGTGCGCTGCAAAATACCGGCGTCCTTTAGGATGTTGCAGTCAGACCATTTGCTCTGGACAAACTGTTTAATAAGAAGGAGTTTGTCATGAGAGTATTTTAGCATGATACTGGGCAATACTTATCTGAATAGCAGTGGAGAAGCAGCACAGCACAGCGGAACCGGTAGGACAGGCGGGTGTGGTAGAGTAGGTGAGCGGCGATAGCAATCAGCAGAAAGCATAGCAAGAGGAGGTAGCAGGAGTTGGAGGTTCCAATACACAGCCACAAACAGTAACGCTTGGTAATTTCAGGCGTGATCGCCCCGGAGCCAAAAGCCAGGTTAATAAGAACATCAGATCAGTTCCCAGTCGTAGAGTACTGTAAGATGAAACGGGAGCAGATCAGCAAAGCGAATTTAATATAATCACGGAGACAGATCATCCCGAAGTCCTAGATTGCCAGGCACAAAGAAATGCTTGAAGGTTCTCATCCCGTGATCCACAGACTCAGCTGTTCCCAGTCAAAGTAGAGTCCATAAAATCTGTAAATATAAGCCAAATCCATACAATTCGAGTCAGCTGTATCCACGAACTATACGTACAATAAAAGAAATAAAACAACGTAAGAAAGTGTAGAATTAGGCGAATTTTGCGAAAAGTGTTGTTTACAGGGAGGAGCGGCAACAACATGCGTGCGCCAGCGTCCCCTCACCTGAGATGTGTCATGTAGAGCTCCTGGGGAGATAATGCCCTGTTCATGCTCTCTCGCCCAGTCCTTTCCTCTCACTTTGTCCATGTTCCAGAGTGAGTTATTTACTGCAAACCATTGGAGAACACAAAATGAAACTCTAATGAATGTGAACTTGATGTATTACTGAGTGGAGAATCACAAAAATGGTTTCTGTGGGAGTTGCAAATGAAAAGAAAAAAATAAAATAAGAGTGGGAGCAGCTGAGTGGGGAGAGCAATAGCAATTCACAGTGTGAAGTAATGCAGGCTGTATGCACAGAACTGTGAGATATTAAGGACTTTCTTACTGAACTTGTAAAAAAACGAAATCATTTTGCCAAGCAAATGTCAGAAGGCTGTACTGAGAGCACATGCCAGTCAACTGTGATCTAATTAGTTCAAGAACATTGGAATGTGATTGATGCATCATTAAAATGTGCAGTGAAATGAGATTTTCTATTCACTTCATTGTTCTGCTGCCTGGAGTTGCTAAAACGTCAACACGAAACAAGTCTGCGTAGGACTGTGAACGACCAATTTCTGTGCCAAGTTTGTGTTTTTTTATAAATCCTGACTTTTGTGTAAAAAATGACTTATGCACGCTTCCAAGAGTAAGCTGCTTTTATACTTGATGACCCTAACAGGTCATTCATTTGTTTATTGGCAATAAAGTATTGATAAAAATGAATGTTATTTCCTTCAAAGGAGAAGTCTTGAATCTTACATGACTCGTGTGACACTTTCTGGTGATCTCGATAAACAATAAATCACATTATAATTGTAGAGGGCATGAACTGTTATCCTTGTCAAGCACCTAATTTATGTGCAGGGTGGGAAATAAGAAAGGACAAGAAATATAAGCAGCCAAAGGGGGCATGGAAATGCCAATATATTGTTTCCTTTCTGGCCAACCTTTATATCGACTAGTCTCAAGCTATTGCAGCACTGGCAGTCCTCCACCTCTTACAGCTTCACACTTAGCAGGTCCACCTTAGTGTTGAAGCCAATGATCTTCTTGGTGAGTGAATGAGGTGACATCTTTTCCAAGGTCATGGAGCCATCTTACAAAGCACTCATATTAGCCCAGAGCTCTAAAGGGGTTTAGAGATACAATAACATCTTCAGCCTGAGGTGACTGAACTGGAAAGTGGAGAATGAGGCCTTCATCTTGAACCAGACACATTATAAAGGGTAAGTCACAGCTTATGTGCTGTTTTGACACGGTTTAGATGGCAAGGGCAGGTAATATGTGGTGAAAAGTGGGAAGGATGTGGGCAAAAGCACAGCTAAGTAGTCAGTAGTGGTGTGCATCAAGTGTAGAACTGGCATCACTCATTTTGTTTACTTTGGCACACATGTCCTTTGCTTAAGAAGTAGATGTCAGACACTCCGAACTTCATCTTGATCGTCTGTTTTACACAATTGTCAACCATAAGGTTGCGCTAATGTGCACCTAAGAAACCAATGACAAACATAAACTCCTTACTTCCTAACCCATTGCAAGCACCAGATCGGTGCTCTCAATATGCTTTCTTTGCTCTCAGCCTGGTCGTACCCAGAGTGTGGCTGCAAAGAAGGCTGGAGTGATCTCTTTTGCTCCAAAGGGCAAACTGGTGCTGGATTAGAAGAGTGGAAGACCCTACATAAAGGAGTTGGATAAGGGAGCCACTAGTGCAAAAATTGCTAAAGTAAAGCAAGATACATGAGCAAGAGTGACCTAGGTAAAAGCCACATGGTCATCTTGCTGAAGACGCTAGTAGACTGATCACCAGCAACCCAGTAGATATAAAATTGTATGCTAGCAAACAAGGATACAGTGTGAGCAACCTTGGAGAAAACTGCTGTACCACCAGATCCAGAAAGTGCGACTAAGGTGAAGAAAGAGAAGACAAAAAAAGAACAACCACGCTGAACACCCATCCATGTGTGCTGAAGAAAACCATCTCCGAAGGATTGGAACAAAACAACAACCAGCACCTGCAGTCAGGAAGAACCAAACCATAAGTACGCCTACTGTGGTCCCAAGAACTATTAATTTAAATTTGTAGTTAGAATAAAGCCAGCTAATGGACTCTGTCAATTGGTTCTAACTGTAACAGAAAAGTAATAATCTTTGTGGATACGTTTTTAGCTAATACAAGATTCTCTTCCTAAATTTGGTAAGAAAGGTCAAAGCAACTTCACAAACACAAACACACAGAGGAGCTTTGAGCAAATCAACATCACGTTCATGGTGCAGATGCAAAGTTAAATACTAGCTGAAGAACTTATCCATCTTGACCATATTTATTTGAAAGATCAGAATTCATAAGTTTTGTGTCTTCTTCTATTGGAGAAAAGAGTTTGACTAAGCTAACATAAGTGTATGTTTTGTGCTGTTTGTTGTTATGCTTTTCTTCATAAATTATACAAATCTCATTGTAACTCTGATGTCCTGGCTGGAAGATGAAACAGAGATCTCTCACACATCCTAGAAAAGTAATCCCCATCTCAGTCTGAGATTTTAGGAAATGTGGATATTTTATTTAGTAATGAATTAGCCACTTCATGTTTCATAAAGCCAAAACATGGAGACTCCTGTGTTACTTTCCCAAACCTTTCCCTGTGGATTGGGATTCCTGGTTATCATCTATCAAGAATGATTTTAAGAAACAAATATCACTTTTCTTACCTGCCTATAGGATAACTGCTACTCCATGAACACAACAGACGACAGAAGGTATACAAGACAAATAAACAGAGAACAGAATTGTTTGTTCCAAGCGCTGAGGGAGCAGGGCTATTGAACTCAGGCATTATGCAAGTGGATCCCCTCACCCCAGAATTCTAAAGCACACCCAATGTGACACGCACATACATTTAAAACATTAAGCACACAGTTGATGAAAGCTCTTATGACATTGGGGTGAACGTCTGATTTTTGAATCCAGAGCAGACCGGTGGGTTGGCTTCTCCAAGTGTTGTTTAAGCCTAAATGAGGGAGCTGACATTTTGTTTATCTCTTGCAGATTGATTGTGTAAGAAAACAAAGGGAACAAGATAAAGGTCAGGTTTGGGGTATGGATCCACCCTGTATATTGTCTGGGTTGCTGTAAGGCAAAATATGTCTGATTAGCAAAGAGAGTAATCATTTCAGGCTGAGTCATATATCAGACTGAAGAACAGGAGGATTGTCAGGTTTATATGGTGGAGAGGGAGGAAGAGGCGGGTCATCAATGGGAAGTGACATCATTCCAGGGGTTGTCTAATGCTGAAATAGGAAGTGGCGTTCTTAATTGTTCCTGCAAAGAATGAGAGAAGGTATTAGTGCACATAATCAGTCCTGTGTGGCTCTTTTAACAGTAACTAGACCCTGCTGTTGTCTCTGATGTGCGTGTGTGTGACAGTTGTCACTCACATTATCTGTGTTTATTGCACTGTTTTCAAGGTCACTTATTTGCTCTTTGTCTCCATCCTTCCTCTCATGGCTTTCTGTGGTATTTCTGCAGTTGTTTTCTTCATCTCTTTCCCCTTTGCTCTTTTTCATGCCATGTCATTGTAGCTTTCAGCAGGTGCACGTGTTGGTTAGCATGAAGCAATAAGTGTGTGAGTACAATTGAAGATGAAGTAAAGACAGCTCTTTCACACAGTTCCTTGCACTCCAAAGTACCTGATATGTGCTTACACAATCAATCTTCTTAAACCCGTTTTAAACTTCTGTAATCTATATCTATAAAACACTAAGGTCTGCCCGCCCATCACTCAATTACTTGCAAACTACTGGGTCTAGAACCCTGATCTTGGTCTTGATCTAAAGCTTATGATCAGACATGTACTGGAACTGCAAACAAATTTGAAGAGGCAGCAACCTCAGACAATGACCTCTGCTGAAGAGATTATTACAAAAAAAGTAGTTGGCAAACTTGTAACGGCCGACCCCTTTACCCGGCCAGCAGCTACACCTCCAAGACCTGTGGCCTGGATAATTTACTGAGACTGAATCTAACTCTCAAGCCGTACTTCTAACCAATTAAACTTTTCCCCACAATCGACGGTGTAAATATAAGTACACAAAAGCAGGATGTAAAATTAAACTGAATAAATGTATTAAATGAAACAACAAGATATGCAAAAAATAGAAAACAGATATAAATATAAATATCCCTCCACCCCAGCAACAAGACACCACCAAATATAAATACAACAAAAACCCTCCCTTGCCCCTGTAATATATAAACACACAACACGAATAACAAAAATTGAATGAGATACGGAAATGAATGTGAACTTGAGTCCGGTTATAAAAAACTGTCCTGAATGCGGTTGACTGAACTAGCGAAAAATGAGTCGTTTGATTTTCCCCGGACAAAATGGAGCAGCCTCACCGTGAATCCTCGGTGCGTGGTGGATGATTAATTCCGACCCTGGGGTCTCTTGTGATGAGGTTCTTGAAGCAAGTCCAGCGGATAGAAAAACAAACTGGATGGAAATGAGCGATGTGGAATATAACAGGTACAGATGGCTCGTGGTCGTGAATGTGAAAAATCTCCTTCTCTCCTTCCTCTTCTCTCTTTCTCCTCCTGCTGGCTTAAATAGTCCTGTGACGGCGGTAATTGATTAATCGTGAACAGGTGTTTTCCAGGTTAGCGGCTGTGGTCTCCTTCCATCATCCGTCAACCTTTACGGGGACGGCATTAACTGATATACATACAAACAGCAAACGGGACAATGAAACGAGACGCACTCAGAACTGACATTTAACAACACTAACTATGTGGCCCCGCTACATGACATAGCCGAAAGAAAAACAACACCAGTGTCATGTGCTGAGCATCAAATAGATTGTGGAACCTGATGATGTGACAAAGAGCACTATCCATATCCATATTACTAACTGAGAATGCTAAACCGGATGATGGACGCAGGCACATCCGGCCATGGGCCGTAGCTGCAAAAAGACATACTGCGCAGGCGCAAAAAGAGTCCGCGAGAGTCGGCTGAGGAGCCGAGAAAGGTGGACAAAAGAGGGCGAGAGAGGCGGATGAGGGGCCGCGAGAGGCGCAGGCGCAAAAAGAGTCCGCGAGAATCGGAGTAAGGCGGACAAAAGAGGGCGACAAATGCGGATGAGGGGCCGCGAGTGGCGGACAAGACCACAGAAAAAAGGAGTGAGCACATACAAAAAGGAGAAATGAGGCGCAAAGTCAAACACAGGAAAAGCACAAAACACATTGCACACGAAACTAGACCCGAAAAAAAAAAAAAAGAGGCTCGCGCACAACAGCAAGGCCCCCCCCCCCCTACAGGCACCGGACGGGACACACACCAAGAGGGGGATTCAACAAGCCCATGGAACACAAAAAAAAGAACACAAAACCACCCCACAGACCCTACAAGCAAGGGACGGGACACACACAAAGAGGGGGATTCAACAAGACACAGGAACACAAAAAGAAAGAAGACGCTCGCGTGACAACAATCCTCAAAATCCCCCCCCCACACATCCATAAGAAGTGACACCCAAAGCCACATATTCTAAAGTGAACGTCAGCACCTTCACACTAGACAGCATAGGTGTCAGCATTGGTGGATCTCCTTACAATAAAGCACTATTAACCGTTCAACTGCAGAAAAGGAAACATATTAACAGTGACTGCGATCCTCCTTATTACTTATCCATATTTCGGATGCTGAGAAAGAAACAAGTCATGAATACACGGTCACGGGTACAAAACGAAAAGGAAAGGATAACAGGAACAAACACACGAACACGAAAGAAACAACAAAATAGACGGCTATGCAGCATAGGTGGATCTCATTACAATAAGGCACTATTAACCGTTCAACCGCAGAAAAGGCTCCATATTAACAGTGAGTGCAATACTCCTTATTACTTATCCATATTTCTAAAAGAAAAAATGTCTCGACTCCAAAAACGCAAAGCTCAACTAAAGCTTCTAACTAACGATGTACCTAAAAGTAAAAACTTTATGAACTGCGTTAGATCCTACAATAGTTCATTTGCTTTTAGTAAATATCAGGCCACCAAAAGGCAATGGCCCATACTGCTTTCCCATATGTGCACAAATACTGCATCGCATTGGAACAGTGCACCCTGAAACAAATCAACAACGCAAATATGCACAAATCTACATCCTAGATCCACATGACGCAAACTATCAATCAAAGTGCTGCATCACAACAGGCACGGATTCAAAACGAAACACCTCCCGTCTCAGACATACGTTAATGGCAGCGAAGGCTACAACGGGCTTCTCACACAGCACAGGCGAATCGACTACAGCTCCAAAACAACACGTCCCAAATAATACACATACAACAACGCGCCTCTCAAACGGCACAAGAAAAATATACACCAGGAAAATTCATTCGGATTAATGAATGTCATTTGCAATCATTGTCATTCAGTTCACTTCCCTGAAGAAACAACTGGCAATACAAGTTATACATTTACACGTTGTTGTCAAAAGGGTCAAATTAGACTGCCTTCTTTACATTCATATACTGAATATCTACAGAAGATTCTAACTGACGATGTACCTGAAAGTGAAATCTTTATCAACTGCATTAGATCCTACAAATCGGTATCCACTATGAACATTAACGGTGGCACTGCACGTGACATCCGTCTTCAAAAAATGTTGTTTATTGATGAATGTTCAATGGCATGAAGTCACTTACTCAACACCATTCATAAACTTCTACAAACGTTTATGAATAATAATATTCGATTTGGAGGAAAGGTACTTTTATTAGGAGGAGATTTTAGACAGTGATTAGCTATTCTTCCAGATGCCATGCACTCAGCTATTGTTCAGTGCACCTTAAAATACGCAGACAATTGGCATTGCTTTCAAAAGATACAGTTAGTAAAAAAGATACGATGTCCAGAACCAGATCATAACAATTGCTTATTACAACTGAGAGATGGTACACTCACCAATACAGATGGACTTCAGCCACATATTATTACAATTCCTCAAGCCTTTATCTGCGACGACTTAGTTACAGAGACATTTGGAACAGCAATCTCATTAGACCAAATGCCCCTTTTAACACAACGCACTATATTATGTCCAAAAAATATTAATGTGGAAAACATAAATACCCAAGTCATTCCATTACTTCCTGGAGAGACACAACTCTTTCTAAGCTCTGACAAACTTGACTCTCATCACAACAATAACCATCTTAAATGACCTTACAAGTTCTGAGCTGAAATTACCTTTTACACTTAAACGGCGTGTAAAAAGACATTTTCCAATAAACCTTTACACTGTGCCACACACTTTATTGTTTGCTTTCTATTTGCATCATCTACACCGTCACACTATTCTATATCTCATTCATACATCACGCTCTTTGTCATTCCCAACACCAGGGGTTGGCAAGCGAAGCGAGCAGGGGGCGGAGCCCCCTAGTAATAGAAAGAAGAAGAAGAAGCTCAGTGCCATACTCTGACCATCAACTGCAAGAAACAATTTGCAGGAACGACAAACACAGAATTGCATGCAATTGTGAAATGTGGGATACAGAATGCAAGAACAACAAAAACGAAGAAATGCATGCGATCATCAACTGCCTCAAGTGTGGCATACAGAAACCTAGAATTACCAAGATGAAGAAATCCATGTGCTCATGATATTTGTCAAGTGTGGGATACAGAATCCAAGAACAACAAAGATGAAGAAATGCATGCAATAGTCAAATGTGGCCTGTACGGTATGCAGAATGGAAGAATGACGAAGAAATGCATGCGATTGTCACATTTATGTTTTGAATCCAGAAGGAAGCAGGACTTCATATATTTGTAAACAACTGGTCAAAAGTTTACTCTTACTTATATCAAGCCTTCTTACTTTACAGTCTTAACACAACATGCTTAGCTTTAACTTGGTTTTTACACTCAGAAATGCACAATCGTGAAACTTCCGACCATATGTAAGCATTGCTTTTACATTCTTACATCGATGTTTCTTTAAAGATCACTACCTAGCAAAGTTACATTAGCAATGTGATCAATGCCACGCTGTATTTTTTTAATGCTGAAAATAAACATGTGTTGCTAAAATTGAAAAGTTTGGCCGTTATATACTCAAAACTTCATCCTTAGACCGATGTTTGTTTGAAGAGCACTGCTTACAAACATATCATCAATGTGATCAGCGTCATACCGTATGTTTTTAATGGTGAAAACAAAAGATGGTGTTGCCAACATAGAAAACTTCAGCTCGCTGTATACAAACCACATTTATTTTAAGACCATATGTCTTGTGTGCCTCACTACTACACGTAATTTTTATAGGATGCACCAGAATGTCGTTGAATAGTTAATGTATATTTTGTTATGTCTGTGGGCCCTATATGAAAACAATATGGGCTCCACCACTGGTTCAGTTAATGTAAGGCTTTTTGGTTTTCAAAAAAAAACAAACCATGAGTTATGTTCCTTGTATTTATAAAAGCAATTTCCACTTTTGGATTTCATGCAAGATCAAAAAAAATTCTGCGTTTCGTTTTATTCCAGGCCATAAGCTGTAACTTTTGTGTGTGCTTTTGTTTTTCCTTCTCCTTTGTGAGCTGCACCATCCCTGGAGAGTTATTGGGTATTTTAGGTATTAGGGCTGTCATAAGACGGGGTATCTTGTCAAACTTTAAAACCATTTCATACACAGTAGCTCTCTTTCTTTTTGGGATTTGTTAAACTTATCACAGAAGAATTAGTTTTAATGCTTTTTGACTGGGAAGACCTCCAGCACTGAGCCCAGCTCAGGTCAATGACCATGACCACAAAGGGTAGTCAAGGATCATTCAAATCAAAGTAAGCTGTGAGGAGAAGACCACTAGAGCAGCCACCCAGTGCCTCTTGACCTCACTCTTGTGTACTGGAGGAACTGGAACAAACACTTGGGAAAATGTCAGGAGAAACACCCATAGTAGTTCAATAAACCAAGGCAGCACCCGGATGAGCTTTTGGCTGAAGAGTTTCCTTAATGATCTACACTTTATTATCCTAAAGCTACATTGTTGTGGTTGTTTGTTGAAGGATCAAGTGGACTTTGCCTTGCTCACTTAGTCTTGCATTGGCACACAAGGTTCTGCTCTAACAACAGAATTCAAATGCATATAGCGCCTTTTTAGATGTAATATCTGCCAACAGCTGGGAGCCAGCAAGGTCATGGGCCTTCTGAATTTCGGAACAGGGCTAGTGATGAGGACAAGTTGGCATCTTTGATCGCCCTTGAACTTGTGGACACTGAATTCCAAAAACGATGGGAGACAAAAACACCAATTTAAAATAAAAGCAATTTCTTTATTCTTGGCGAGTTAGAGAGACTGCTGCCCCCCCATGCCTCCAAAGAGACTGGAGCCCACCCCCCCACAGCTCAGTGCCACTGGCTGGTCAGGACAGACAGTCTCCTGAAAGAAAAATTCTTTTCTTTTTATTATCTAGCTTATTCATTAGTCAAAGAGAAAAACACATGACAGTTCCTTTTAAGGTCATACATAAATTGCTGTAAATTAGGGTTACATCCTGATTATTACATGCACAAGTGCACAGAATTTATTATCCAAATAAAGAGCTATTAGGGCACTCACGTTCCTAAGAAATACGCTCTTATCAGCACACACACATAAGACCAGTTTAAAGCAGTTTCTAATAGTACATTACTTATAAAGAAATTACATTCTTATAGTTTTAATATCTTCATTAGATTTTGTTTGGTTAGATTAATAAATCCTTATTTATTAATCCATAAGGGCCATGTTTCTTACGGTTTTAAGTAAGAATTCAGAAACTATCACATTGATTTATAATATCACAGTTTGTTCTGTTAGTATAAAAAGGGCAGCATTTTCTCATTAAAAGAATGCAAGTTAGTCCTTTAAACTGTGCACAAGCTTGAAGAACAAATTCATATAGAAGTAAAAATCATATAGCTCTCTGCAGCATGACTAATACAAAATACAGTCCTTGAGTTAAATACTTAAAATCATTACAGTTAATAATGTTTTTTTCTTCCTCAAACTAAACTACATGATATAAGTTTAAAGAATTTCTAAATAAACTGGTCAGGTATGTCCTGTGTTGGACTGCTGCCACGTTTCCTGCTTAGCATTAAAGGATGACTTCAGTAATTTTCATGTCTAAGTTAATTTTCCTCACAATCATGGTATATATCAATTTGTCCCATAAATTTGTGCATTTTTTAATAAACAAAAATCATGCCCGTCCTTGAAATTTAAAGGGGTCCAAGAGGCAAAGGTCCAAATGTGAAAAAAAAGCATTAAAACTTACTGATTACATCCATTCCTATCAAGCCAAGAGTTTGGAGTATGAATCTGCGTCTTGAGATTGCACACATATCATAAAACATGTCCAAGTTGTTTTAAGCAGAACAGTTCTATGAGATTCAGCCATTTCAAAAGAAGATTGCCTGAGTGCTTCACCTCACTGCTTTTCTCGGGTGTTGATTTTTCTACCGTGTATTCTTCACCTTGAAAAATCATCTCCAACACCTTATTGATTGATGATGCCAATAAGCGACTTGCCATCTCAACTACACAATTAGACAATAATCATCAAAAATGTTACACTTACAATCACTCATGGGCTTTCACTCTATGTGATGAAGATCATAGATAAATTTGAAAAACTGCCCCCAGCAGGGGGTGATTATGGATACGTGGATATTGCTGCAGGATTCTGTATTAACATGGGACAGCACCGGCAGCACTGTTTGATGGTGCTACTGTATGACAATTATTAACCTCCTTGGTGTTAAAGCTGAGCATTTCTAGGTAAAAATGGTAAAGCTCGAGATTCTTTCAGGGTGAGCTGTTATGATCCAATGTAAAGTGCTAGGCCCGAACATCACTTGGGACACCATTCTGCTGCCACCTTGTGGAAAGAATAACATCATGCTGCAAAAAAGTCATGATCTACCACTGTATGATAACTCTTTGATATTCAAGAGAGGGGTGGAGTCTTCAATCAAAGCACAAAATAACATGTAAAGAAAAAAAGCTGTAGGGCCAGTTATAGAACAAACTGAAACTGAACTATTGGTTGAATCAAGCAATACAGATGATAATGTATCA
This sequence comes from Erpetoichthys calabaricus, assembly GCF_900747795.2. NCBI lineage: Eukaryota > Metazoa > Chordata > Cladistia > Polypteriformes > Polypteridae > Erpetoichthys > Erpetoichthys calabaricus. The sequence goes on from NC_041397.2 coordinate 171,702,322, forward strand.
TTATCCATTATCAGTATCCATTAGGTCAGATTATCTCGGGGCACAACGTGAGCTACCACAGCTATGCTGATGACACACAGCTGTATTTATCAATTGCACCTGATGACCCTGATTCTTTTGATTCACTAACACAATGTCTAACTTGTATCTCAGAATGGATGAATAGTAATTTCTCAAGTTAAATAAAGAGAAAACTGAAATCTTAGTGATTGGCAATAATGGATACAATGAGGCTATTAGAAATAAACTTGATGCATTAGGATTAAAAGTCAAAACGGAGGTAAAAAGCTTAGGGGTAACTGTTGACTGTAATCTGAATTTTAAATCGCATATTAATCAGATCACTAGGACAGCATTTTTTCACTTAGGAAACATAGCAAAAGTTAGACCTCTTATATCATTGAAAGATGCTGAGAAATTAGTTTGCGCGTTTGTTTTCAGCTGACTAGATTACTGTAACGCACTCCTCTCAGGACTACCCAAAAAAGACATAAATCGTTTGCAGTTAGTGCAGAATGCAGCTGCTAGAATCCTAACCAGGAAAAGAAAATCCGAGCACATCTCTCCAGTTTTGATGTCACTACACTGGTTACCTGTGTCATTCAGGATTGACTTTAAAATCCTGCTCATCTATACTAATAAAAGGCAAAGCCCTCACTGACTCACTGACTGACTGACTGACTGACTGACTGACTGATTCACTCATCACTAATTCTCCAACTTCCCGTGTAGGTAGAAGGCTGAAATTTGGCAGGCGCATTCCTTACAGCTTACTTACAAAAGTTAGGCAGGTTTCATTTCGAAATTCTACGCGTAATGGTCATAACTGGAACCTGTTTTTTGTCCATATACTCTAATGGAGGAGGCGGAGTCACGTATCACGTCATCACGTATTACGCCTCCTACGTGATCACATGAAGTGAAAACAAGGAAGAGATTTTACGAGTCAAACGCGGGAACAAAGGTAAATGACGTTAATTGTTGAGTGTCTTTTAATACTGTGTAAGCATACATATTAACTGATGTGCAATTAAACGTGTGCATTTACAGGGTGATTTCTCAGGCTTAAAAGCTCGCCTTTTATTAAAAAGGTAAATGCTGTTTTCATTCTGAAGGGCACAAACCACGTTAGATTTCATGCTCAAGAGTAAGCTCAGCACACAGCTTGGTTATATTACAACCGGAAGGGTGAACTGACAATATGGTATACAAAGAGATCCTTAAGAAATAATTATTGATTCATTTTCCCTCAGTTTAAAAAGGTTTACTTTTCTTCTTAATAAAAATTTTAAAGCGGTACTTCGCCGCTGCAAAGCGCGGGTATTTTGATATATATCAAAATATATCGCGTCATCACGCCTCCCATGTAAGCACGTGAACTGACCCGCTGCCGTTTGCAATGCCATATTCGCGAGATACAAGTTTAATGACAAGACACGAGGTATAAACGACAGTTTGGATCACTTTGGGACAGAGTTAAAATTGCTGTGGCCAGAAACTTTTAACTGCCGGATCTTAGCTAACATTAAATAAACCCGTGGACATCGCAACATCACACAAGACAGCGGCTCACGTGAAGTGACTGAACACAGTAGGAGTGATCACTTCAATGAATCAAACCTATTCAAAAAACACATTTCACAATTGATAAAGTACGAAAACAATAGATAGATACTTTATTAATCCCAATGGGAAATTCACAATATGAAACCGATTGTGGATTTCTGTACAGCCAC
>NC_041397.2:171706557-171807620 GCF_900747795.2 Erpetoichthys calabaricus
GGTTGAGGGCCGGACTGGAAAGCCGGCAATCCTCCACAATATGTACATATGTGTGTATGTATGTGTGTATATATATATGTTGATATATATATATGTGGATGTGTATGTGTATATATATATGTACATATGTCTATATGTAGATATGTATATATGTATATATATGTTTATGTGTGTGTGTATAGCAACACTTATAACAATGACAACACAATTACATTGACAATCATGTTGCATTATTTTTAAAATGTTTCCTTTTTTTTTTCATAACCTCTTTAACACACTACTTCTCCGCTGCGAAGCGCGGGTATTTTGCTAGTATATGTATATATGAAGAGGATGGATGGATGTATATGTGTGTGTTTGTGTATATATATATATATGTGTATATGTATGTGTATATACAGTATATGTTGATATGTGTGTGTATATATATATATATATATATATATATATATATATATATATATACACATATATATGTAGATGTGTATATATGTATATATGTTTATGTATATATATGTTTACATAACCTCTTTAACACACTACTTCTGCGCTGCGAAGCGCGGGTATTTTGATAGTATATATATATATATATAGAGAGAGAGAGAGAGAGAGAGAGATAGATCTTTATTGTCATTGTCACTTTTACAAAGGAACAACGAAATTGAAGGTGCAATCGACTCAGTGTGAGGAATAACAGTTAAAAAGACAAGAAGAGAGAAAATAATAACAAACCGAATAGTAATAAATATACAAATTGCACTTGTTGACTTAAGGTCTATATTGCACATTGGAAGAATAATATGGAGCAGTTTTATTCGGAGTTCAGGGCCATGATTGCTTTCGGATAAAAGCTGTTTTTAAGGCGGTTTGTCCTAGTTTTCATAGCTCTGTATCTCTTGCCCGATGGCAAAAGCTGGAAGAGGCAATGACCGGGATGTGATGAGTCCTCTGAAATGTCTATTGCTTTTTTGCGGCTTCGGGACGTGTAGATTTGTTCCAGAGTGGGGAGGGTACAACCAATTGTATATATATGTATGTGTGTATGTATGTGTGTATATGTATGTGTATATATATATGTTGATATATGTATATATATGTGGATGTGTATATGTATGTATATATATATATATATGTATATATGTAGATATGTGTATATGTAGATATGTATATATAAGTTTACATAACCTCTTTAACACACTACTTCTCCGCTGCGAAGCGCGGGTATTTTGCTAGTGGTTTATTGTAGCGGGGCCACATAGTGTTTAAATGTCAGTTCTGAGTGCGTCTCGTTTCATTGTCCCGTTTACTGTTTGTGCATCAGTTAATGGCGTCCCCGTAAAAAGGGGGACGGATGATGGAAGGAGACCACAGCCGCCAACCTGGAAAACACCTGTTTACAATCATTCAATCCCAGCCGTCACAGGACTATATAAGCCATCAGGAGGAGAAGGAAAGGGAGAGAAGGAGATTTTGTTTCACTATTACGACCACGAGCAACCGGTACCTGTTTTCCATATTGCGCTTATCCACCCAGTTTGTTTTTCCATCTGCCGGATTTATTTCAAGGACCTCACCACGAGATACCCCGGGGTAGGACTTAATCATCCACCACATACACGAGGATTCACGGTGAGGCTGTTCCATTTTTTCCGGGGAGAATCAAACATTACAATTTCACTAATTCAGTCATCCGCTTTCAGGACAGTTTCTTTATTACCGGACTCACGTACTCATTCATTTTCAGTTTGTCATTCATTGTCGTTATTCGTGTTGTGTGTTTATTTGTTACAGGGACAAGGGAGGGTTTTTGTTGTATATATTTATATATGTTTGGTGGTGTCTTGTTATTGCTGGGGTGGAGGGATATTTATATTTATATATTTGTTTCTGTTTTTTGCATGTCATTTTACTTAATACATTTAATCTGTTTAATTTTACATTCTGTTTTTGTGCTCATATTTTTCACCGTCGATTGTGGGGGAAAAGTTCAAATGGTAAGAAGTACGGCTTGATAGTAGATTATTTCTCAGTAAATTATCCAGGCTACTGGTCTTGGAGGTGTAGCTGCCGGCTGGGTAAAAGGGGTCGGCCGTTACATTATAAAGCCTTAAATAATCTCGCCCCATCTTATATATTGGAATGTCTGACACCTTATATTCCAAATCGTAACCTCAAATCCTCAACTGAGTGTCTCCTTAAAATTCCAAGAGCAAAACTTAAAAGAAATGGTGAGGCGGCCTTCTGCTGTTATGCACCTAAAATCTGGAATAGCCTGCCAGTAGGAATTCGCCAGGCTAATACAGTGGAGCACTTTAAGAAACTACTGAAAACACATTATTTTAACATGGCCTTCTCATAACTTCACTGTAATTTAAATCCTGATACTCTGTAAATCCAATTCATTATAATAACTATTCATGGTGGCTCTAAAATCTGTACTAACCCCTATTCTCTCTTCTGTTTCCTTTTCCGGTGTCCTTTTACTCAAAGCACCATGATGTTCCAACAATGATGGATGGATAAAAAGCCAGAAGTCTATATGACCATCAGCATCAAGTGACTCCATGAGAATCCTAACTACAAAGAGGACTGTTTCGTTTGTTAGGTAGAATGCCCAGAGGGGACTGGGCGGTCTCGTGGCCTGGAACCCCTACAGATTTTTTTTTTCTCCAGCTTTCCAGGAGTTTTTTTTTTGTTTTTTTCTGTCCACCCTGGCCATCGGACCTTACTCCTTTTCTATGTTAACTAATGTTGTCTTATTTTAATTTGTTTTGTCTTTTAATTTTCTTTTCTTCATTATGTAAAGCACTTTGAGCTACTTTTTGTATGAAAATGTGTTTATATAAATAAATGTTGTTGTTGTTGTAATGTGAATTGGTCGTCAGATGTTGACATGGATAGTAAAGACTGGTGCATATGGCACTGCTTGATGGAATTGCTATTATATGCCTGGTGAGTTCAGCCGCACAACGCTGTAGCAGGGTGCAGTATCTATGTGGCTAAAAGACAAAATGACTGATCAAGTGGAAGGACAAGAAAGACATTAGCTCCCTAAGCACTGTTTATAATACAACAACTGTCAATGTTTGTGTTAGGCATTGACATTCTATACTCTCATGCACAAGCAGGACAAAAAATATTAAGATTATTAATTTATAAAAGCACATTTAAACAACAGGTTGCACCAAAGTGCTGTACAGAAAAGCATTAAAATAAATAGAAGGCAAACAATTAGATAGATAGATAGATACTTTATTATGCAGAAGCAGATTAATAAAACACCCAATTATAACACCCGCGACAATCCCATTATGCACAGTGAAAGGCAGAAGAAAACAAGTAGGCCTTTTAAAAACCTCGACAGAGGATGAAGACCAGGTGGGTATTTTTCGTACGTGGATTAGTCGTTTAGCCGGAAATAATTGTTGATGATTTGGCCTGATCCTGGATCTGTCGGTTTTTCGAAACTCTTGCTGGAAGTGTTGTCATAGCAACACATCCTAATCCTCAAACCTGCTCGGAGTAGGTTTGTTCTACATAAACAAGGATGAGTTTACACACTTAATCGGTGACGGTGCGTGGAAGTCATCCGGTCATGGCTTCAGCGTTCATGAATGAGCGACCAATTGATATCGGTCCGCAAATTATAAGAAGAGAATTTCATAGAGAGAGGGGTTTGCGCGATCGGCAAGATCCTTTATTGCTCCCGGAGGAAATTCTTTTCGAAAGATACCACTTTAGCCGAGTGGGAATATTGTACCTCAAAAATTTATTAGCACCTTATATTTGAAGTCAAACTCGGCGAAGTCGGGCTCTCACAACCACACAGACAGCATGCATTGCTTTCAGGATTTTTACAAGCGGCACTTTTTTAATATACTGTAGGCAATGCGGAACTAAAAGTGCAGTTTGCCAGGCAATTCGTAAAGTCTGTTTGGCTCTGAAATATTTCCTTTGTGTTTTCATTGTTTCCTGGACACCTGCGTGTGCAGACAAAAGAGGCGTTTCATGCCATTGCAGGTAGGTAATACACAGGCAAAAACACCTACAGTTCCATAAACAATCTCACAATCAGCCTAACATTCTCATTACCCAGGGTTTCCAAATTTGATTGGGGCACATGGGACTGATCACAGTGGAGTTTGATCAAACATTATTTGGAAAATGTACCTCTCCTCCTGATGAATAATGAGACAGTGTCTTCATCAAATATTTGACCTTCGTCAATATCTCGTTGGTCAGACACAGGTTCTAGGGATATGACATTCCCTGCAACTGACCCAACAAAAAAGGAGGCTATATGGAACATACCTATGGCACACATTGAGGACAAATATATGCAATGACCATCCTTTACCTGAAATGAAGTGACCACTGCATCCTGCCACATGGTTCTGAGGAGGAGCGTCCCACTGGAATGCCCTCAGAAACAGGGCGATGGGCATTTTGCTGGAGAGTCAACTCTTCTGCAGGGGTTAGGTCTGGACCGCGTGGACCTCCACCTGTTTTTTGCTTGTCTGCCTTCTTATTAGCTTTAAAATTAATGTTCTTTACATTATATATGATTCTTTATGTCATCAATTCTTTAAATAGTTATATACAAATATTTACCAGTTTGAAGTATATTCTTGTACTTCACTTTAACCTGTTCCCGTGTTCTCCTTGTGCTCACGTTTGATCTGGAATTATGACATATTAAATAATAATTAATCTGACACATACGAAATGAAACGCTGCTTTCAGTAAGTACAATGCACACGCATTTAATTTGTCGGCCACTTTTTTTGCCAGCCGTCTTTTCTTGTTTGGGTTGCTTTTGCAGTATTACCCCTTGTGCATATTAAATCTTGAAATTCTTCATGTCCTTCGAATGAAAGGTCTTGCTCCGCTTGTGTGAAAAAAAAATGCGCCCATTCTTTCGTCATTTTGTTACAGCCTATCAAAGACTCGCTGATCATGTTTTCTAGACTCAATATATATGGGCTTTTCAATCAGCGCGGGCGCGTGCATTCATCTCGGATGATTAGATCCAGCTAGACTAATCTACTACACAGCTGCGTTTGAAAAACCGACTTATCTGGATGAGTTTCACTGGCATTAACTCATCCAAGATGAAGCATCTGATCTCGGATGGTTTAAGCGACGTACGGAAAATACCCCCCAGATGTGAAAAGGTAAGCTTAGGAGCAACAACTGAGAAAGCTCAGTCTCCCCCTCGACTTCAGCTGAGATCTTGGAACTACAAGGAGAGGTTGTCTGGATGACCTCAATGCTCTCACAGATGTATTTTGGAGCAAGACCATGCAAGGCTTTATAAACCAACAACAAGATTTTAAAATCAATGCGACACTTCACCGGTAGCCAGTGGAGAGACGCTAAAATGGGGGAGATGTGATCCTTTTTTCTCGCCCCAACTAAAAATCTAGCAGCAGCATTTTGAACCAGCTGAAGGCGCGACAGAGCAGATTTTGGCAGCCTCACATATAAGGAATTACAATAATCTAGTTGAGATGTACTAAAGTCATGAATGAGTGTTTCCAAGTCCTTCTGTAAAAGAAAAGGATTTTAGTTTAGAAATCTGCTTCCGCTGGTAAAAACTGGACTTTACAACCATGGAGATTTATTTTTCAAACGACTCGCAGATGACACCTAGGTTTCTGACATCATTATGAATCATTGCTGAGTACTGATTTCAGCTGCAGATGTGGTAGGACCAAAAATAATAACCTCTTTTTCACTTTCATTTAATTGTAAGAAATTTTGTGCCATCCAATATTTAATATCCTCAAAGCGTTTCAACAGCTGAGTATCATCAGCATAACAATGATACATGACATCGTGTTTGTGAAAGATGGCCCTCAAGGGGAGCAGATAAAGGGAAAATAGAAGGGGAGCCAGGATAGAACCCCGTGGGGCGCCTTGAGTGAGAGGAGCTGGCTGAGAGAAATTCCCATCTATGTTAACAGACATACACGATATTGCCCAGAGTATTGGGACAACCCTAGAATTCATTGAATTCAGGCGTTCCAATCACTTCCATGGCCACTGGTGTATAACATCAAGCACCTAGGCATGCAGACTACTTCTACAAACATTTGTGAAAGAGTGGGTCGCTCTCAGGAGCTCAGTAGATTTAAGCGTGGTACCGTGATAGGATGCCACCTGTGCAAGAAGTCCATTTGTGAAATTTCCTTGCTACTTAATATTCCACGGTCAACTGTTAGTGGTATTATAACAAAGTGGAAGCAATTGGGAACAGCAGCAACTCAGCCACGAAGTGGTAGGCCACATAAAATCACAGAGTGGGGACAGCACATAGTGAGGCACACAGTGTGCAGAAGTCGCCAACTTTCTGCAGAGTCAATAACTACAGACCTCCAAAAGCTCAAGAACAGTGCATAGAGAGCTTCATGGAATGAGTTTCCATGGCCGAGCAGCTGCATCCAAGCCTTACATCACCAAGTGCAATGCAAAGCGTCAGTTGCAATGGCGTAAAGCACACTGCCCCTGGACTCTAGACCACTGAAGACGTGTCCACTGGAGTGACGAATCACACTTCTTTGTCTGGCAATCTGATGGAGGAGTCTGTGTTTGGCTGTTGCCAGGAGAACGGTACTTGCCTGACTGCACTGTGCCAAGTGTAAAGTTTGGTGTGGAGGGGGATGTTCTGTGGAGTTGTTTTTCAGGGGTTGGGCTTGGCCCCTTAGTTCCAGTGAAAGGAAATCTTAATGCTTCAGCATACGAAGCAATTTAGGACAATTTCATGCTCCCAACTTTGTGGGAACAGTTTGGGGATGGCCCTTCCTCTTCCAAAATGACTGCGCACCAGTGCACAAAGCAAAGTCTATAAAGAAATGCATGAGCAAGTTTGGTGTGGAGGAACTTGACTGGCCTGCAGAGAGCCCTGACCTAGCGCTGGGCGTTATGACCAAAATTCTATATCACGGTATTTTTCAAAATTATACTGGTTTCATGGTATTGGATGGTATTTTTTTTCCCATGCATGAGTGGATGTTAACCACATTTTCCACTGCAATTACTGGCTACGAATAACCTATTCCACTGTCATGAGAATTGTACATTGTACAAAAAGACATTTTAATGTGCACACAAGTATTAATACAGGTTTGCACGGCCCCATAAAGTGATAGTTTTCAAGGGGGTGGCACTAATGAAGAGAAGGAATCACATTGCATGACAGTTGCAGTCAAAATATAGAGCCTTTTTATTGAACAAATTTTGCAAACAACTTAAACTAAATTTTTGACAACATATTTTCAACCATCCAAAGAGGTATTTAGACTTAGTAAAATATCCAGAGGTGCTTGTCAAAAGTTGTATTGCACTGAACATGTCTTAGAAAAGGAATAAATAGTAAATATTTTTTGTAAACCAACTACACTTTGTTAATGTTAACAACCTCTGTCCACTGACACGTTAAAGTGACTTTTTAAACAACTTTACCATCATTAAACTGCATAATATTTAAACAAATAATAACAATACAATAAATAATAGTGCAACTTCCAGTAATAATACTATTACTTCAAGATTTGAGCCCTGGTGCGTTACACAGTATTCACCAAATAAAAATAAAATAAAACAAGTGCATCTTGGTAATGACATCTTTACCAACTGAACCATCAATAAGGCAAACTGCATTAATATGGACCTTGCTTCAAGCTAAGCTATATACATAAACAATAAAACTGCAACTTGCATTTATAATGCTATTTGTGGTATTGCCCTACAGAAGCATATTAGGGCCACAGTGAAGAAAAAAAAAAAACTATATGTCGAGATTAAAGTCGACATTTCCACTTTATTCTCGTAGTTTATTTTGTCATTAACGTAGAATGTCGTAAACTAAACTTCATCCTAAAATCAATGTTTAATGTACTAGATTTTCTCAAACCCCGTCATAAGTTAATGTAACACATTAAATGCTTTGTGTTAAGAGTTCCCTAACCCAGTTGTTAATCGTTACGTGCTTCTTAAACTGACTTCCTCTGCACTAAGAGGCAGCGATCACCGCACATTCACTTCCATGATATTCCTGCTCTCTGAAAATGTAGAATGCTAAGATACATTTTCATGATGAAATGCATTAAAGCAGGTATTAAACATGCACGGTAGTGCAGCTCCCTCGCAGTAAGGGGTCCCCAGGTGTACATTCAGTGTAGAGAACTTTATGGAAGGTGTGACGAGGCTCCAAAAAACTGGATGTATGAATGGGTATCGCACAGGTTTAACTTAAATATTGTGTAAATATTGGTTTCGTGATCTGGTGGTCGGTGGCACGAACACAGAATTCAATGGACGTTCTTCTGAGCGGGCTTTCTTTATTGCATGCGTGCTGTCTCTGTCTGACATACCAAACCCGCAGTTCCTATCTTTCCTTTTTCTTTCTCCACATAACTAATCGCCATACAATAAACATTCTTGTGAAATTAAACCTAGTTATAAACTTAGACCATGGAGTTTTCAGAACTTTAAAAAAAAATCTTCGTTATACATGTTTAATGATGCCGTCCATTCAGGGTTTCACCCATCCAGCAAGCATTGTGTGTAAGGCAGGAGAAAATCCTGAACGTGGCGCCAGCACATCGCAGGGTGAATACGAGCAATATAAACACTAGCAGGGTCAATATAGCATAACAAAACCACACATCCTACATGACTTTGAAAGGAAACTGAAGCACGCCGAGTAAACCCACCAGAAAAACATACAAATTCAAAGCAGGGAACACCCGGGACCCCCTTGCTGCAAGGCAGCAGTGCAACCTTACACGCCATCGTGCCCCCACATTATTAATACCTGGTTTAATGCATTTCATCATGAAAATTATATCAAGTATTTATCTTAGCATTCTAAATGTTCAGGGAGCAGGAATATCATGGAATTAATGTATTTCTGTGTGCTGCCTGCGCCTCCTCTTAGTGTAGAGGAAGTCAGTTTAAGAAGCACGTAGCGATTAACATGCTCCGGGGAACACTTAACACAAAGCATTTAATGTGCTACATAACTTATGACGGGGTTTCAGAAAATCTAGTAAATTAAATATTCATTTTAAGATGAAGTTTAGCTTACGATGTACTACTTTAATAACAAATTACCAGAATAAAGTCAACATGTCGACTTTAATCTCGACAAACAGCAAGAATAAAGTAGAAATGTCGACTTTATTCTCGTCATAAGCGTTGCGATTAAAGTGGAAATGTCAAGAATAAAGTCAACATGTCGTCACACTACTACACAGTACCCGGTACATTACACAGTATTGAAAAAAAAATACAACTTGGCTTGCAGTATTACCCAGTAATATAGAAACAGTATTCACACATTGGGCGGCACGGTGGCGCAGTGGGTAGCGCTGCTGCCTCGCAGTTAGGACACCTGGGGACCTGGGTTCGCTTCCCGGGTCCTCCCTGCGTGGAGTTTGCATGTTCTCCCCGTGTCTGCGTGGGTTTGCTCCGGGCGCTCCGGTTTCCTCCCACAGTCCAAAGACATGCAGGTTAGGTGGATTGGCGATTCTACATTGGCCCTAGTGTGTGCTTGGTGTGTGGGTGTGTTTGTGTGTGTCCTGCGGTGGGTTGGCACACTGCCCAGGATTGTTTCCTGCCTTGTACCCTGTGTTGGCTGGGATTGGCTCCAGCAGACCCCCGTGACCCTGTGTTTGGATTCAGCGGGTTGGATAATGGATGGATGGATATTCACACATTTTAACATAATGGTCCACATCCGACCTTTTAAATCCAAAGTATCTCCAGACAACAGACGTGACTCCTTTTTCCAGCAAAAGTTCTTCTGTGTCATCATGTTCAACTTTATCGTCTGCTACTGCTTCAGTTTCGGAATGTTCTCTGTCCATTATCACCGCGCAGTACCTCCACTAATGCATGTACTCCATTGCATGTGTTTAGCAGTGTAGCATTGAAAGAGGTCCCCCTTAAACAGTTTCCCGCTGTGCCACGTTCCGAACGTTGTTTAAGCAATTTAAACCGGTGTTGTGGTATAAGAAAAATCCATATCATAACAAAAATAAAAAACGGTTTTCAGTATGAACCAGTATACCGCCCAGCACTACCCTGACCTCAACCCAATAGAGCACCTTTTGGATGAATTAGAGCGGAGGCTGTGAGCCAGGCCTTCTCATCCAACATCAGTGCCTGACCTCACAAATGCTCGCCTGGAAAAATGGTCGAATATTCCCATAAACACACTCCTAAACCTTATGGAAAGCTTTCCCAGAAGAGTTGAAGCTGTTATAGCTGCAAAGGGTGGGCCAACTCCGTATTAAAGCCCTATGTATTAAGAATGGGATGTCATTAAAGTTCATGTGTGTGTAAAGGCAGGCATCCCAATACTTTTGGCAATATACTGTAGTGTTGATCTACCTTTAAGGTAGGACTCAAACCATTTCAATGGACAGTCTTGAATGCCTACTTCATCCTCAAGCCGTTTTAACAGAACCCCATGGTCCACTGTGTCAAATGCTGTACTGAGATCCACGAAGACTAAGATTGCAGAAAGGCCCGAGTCCAAAGTTCGAGAATACCATTTGTCACCTTCAGCAAAGCCAATTCAGTACTATGAAACACATCACATGCATGGTCATCCTCCAGATATGAAAGTAACTGCAAAGAAACCACTTTCTCCACAAATCTGGACAGAAATGCGAGCTTAGAGATAGGCCTATGAAAGAACTGTAGTAGGGTGGCATGGTGGCGCAGTGGTAGTGCTGCTGCCTCGCAGTAAGGAGACCTGGGTTTGCTTCCCGGGTCCTCCCTGCATGGAGTTTGCATGTCCTCCCCATGTCTGCGTGGGTTTCCTCCGGATGCTCCAGTTTCCTCCTACAGTCCAAAGACATGCAGGTTATGTGCACTAGCGATCCTAAATTGTCTCTAGTGTGTGCTTGGCATGTGTGTGTGTGTGTGTGTGTGCCCTGTGGTGGGCTGGTACCCTGCCTGGGATTTGTTCCTGTCTTGTGCCCTGTGTTGACTGAGATAGGCTCCAGCAGACACCCGTGACCCTGTGTTAGGATATAGCGGGTTGGATAATGAATGGATGGAAGAGCTGTAGGATCAAGTGAGGGCTTCTTCAGCAAAGTTGCCTGGCATTATACCAGATTTTAGATAGATGTTAATAATAGCCAAACAACTGGACTAATAGCTCTGAAAGTATCTTTAAATAGGCATGAGGGTAAGATATGCAGCGGATAATCTGAAGGTTTCATATTCAGGATTATAGAGAAGAAGAAATAGGTTGAAAGGAAGTAAACTGGCTGTGCACTGGCCGGTGTCATCCCACAGTGATCAACACCTGGAAGAGTAATGCTGGAATGAATGGCTTGGATTTTATTTATAAAACAATTGAAAAAAGCTCACAGGTCTCAGCCGTACTCTCAGGGAAGCCACTGACAGGTGGGTTTATGGTTCTAAACAGCACCCTAGGTCTTGAGGCAGCATTAGCAATTAGACAAGATTAAAAAATGTGATTTTGCTGCTCTCACAGCCTCTTGATAGCACTTCCAGTGAGTTCAGAGAATTTCATAACAGACCTGCAGTTTGTCCTTTTACCACCTCCACTCAGCCTGCCTGCATTCCTGGCTGAGTTCACGAGTGGCATCATTTAACCAGGGCTGGCTTTTACCTTGGCGCTCCTTAACTTTAAGGGTGCCATCAGATCCAGAGCATCCTTACAAGTGAGGTTGAGGAGCTTAACCATATCCATAATATCCGAACACACAGAGAAGGCTTCTAACACCAAAAGTCAGAGAAGATATCACAGAATTTCTGTGCTGTGACAGAATTTATACTGCACGAAAAGGGTTGTGGTTTAGTGAAATTGATGGGTGGACACAAACACAATTTCAAAAACTGCAAAATGATCAGAAATGCCAGCATCAGAGATCTCCAGGTTATATGCAGAGAGGCCAAGTGTTAGAACTAAGTCCAATGTATGTTCTCCCTGATGTGTAGGGAAAAAAAATGAAGAGTCCACAAGACCTAAAATATCTTTTAACCATAGGTTTGAATGTTTGAATCTCCCAGAATCAGCATTCTATCAGTGTGTTACATCATGAAAGATAAGAACTCTGGTGGTGGGCTTGCTACTGTTTTTCAGAATCATTTTAACTTTTGACAGTAGACAGTTTCTACAGTTTTGACTGGACAAAATCCTTATTACCTGTATATCCAGTACAGTACAGGATTTGTAAGATCAATTTTAAACAGCTGAGCCTCAAAACTGTAGAAACTGTCTACTGTCAAAAGTTAAAATGATTCTGAAAAACAGTAGCAAGCCCACCACCTCGACCAGCGATTCTAGATGAGTTAAAAAAAAAAGGTATAATCAGGAGGGGAGAGATCATGGAGAGAAAATGAGTTGCCATCACTCAACCAAGTCTGACATAAATAGAAAGCTCAGGATGTGAGACCTAAAAAAAGTCATTCAAAATAAAAGATTTGTTGGCTATGGCCATCTTCACACAGCAGTTTGAAGGTGTTTCGCAGCCTTTTTTAATTGGTCTTTATCATATGCGAGTACTAAAGTGAGCGGAGGTTATCAAAGTTAACTCCTCCGCCCTTCGCACTTGGTCCACAAGAGAGAAAATCCGGTAGCAGAAAAGATGGTAGGAATTAAACTGGCAGTCAGTGAACCAGAGAGCATACTCCAGGGCAGCCTCCGACGAGAACCTTGATGTATATGGCGGGGGACGTTGTAAAATCCCTAGGGCACAACAGTGATTATATAATCCAGGTCCTAGGCGAGGCATCCAGTTCAAACTCCTCAGCCCAACACATGAATAAGCAAGCGCCATGAAAATGCATACGCTTTAGCCCATAAACTGAAGAACATGGGATCAGATCCAGAAAAAATTATATAAAATAAAAACTAGTCATTTTTTTTCAAGTGGCCATCTGCTCCCCAAAACTGAAAAAAGGGAAATGACAGGTTATTACATTTACAAAAAAGTATTTAGTTTATATTACATGTATTGCTAATGTTCCACTTTTGACCATAACTTGATCATGTTTAATTTATTGAATCTTGTGGGATGTACAATATACTAATTTCAGTCATTTAGGTAGAAGTCAAAATAGTTCTATTTAGTCCTCACCGGAAATTAATACGAACCAAGCAGATTTATCGTCAGTGGAGGTTGGATAATTTGGTGGTAAAGTCATGTGACTTTCAAAGAAGCAACAGGGTGTGGGTTTGAGTTATTGTCGCTGGTTAAGAGCAAAAGGTTAGTGAAATAACAGTTAAAAAAAGAAGAAAAAGAAACACACACACACAACAAATATTCAGATATTCATTTAAAACACTTAATCACACAGACTAACGTTACTCTGTTTTGCGTTTTTCCTTGTATTCTCTTTTAATGTTTTACCAAACTATGCTCACTAACTACCGTCGCAAGTCAGTAAAGGTACTATTAAGTTGTCTAGATTTACTCGCTTAGCACAGGTACGTTTATGTACCAAAAAAAAAAAATAAATAAATAAAAGTTCTGACTTTCGTTATGGGTCAACTACTTTCAGCATTACTGTTCATTAGTATTATCATAACATTGCTCAACCTGATAAATACTATTAATACAGACAAATAAATAATACACCCGAATAGAATACAATGCAGTTGCCGAATTTGCTTGTTTGAAAATAAAAAAATAAAAAAATAAATTATTTTGTGAAAGAAGGTGCCAAGCAGCAATTTTTGCACTTTATACTTTACTAATATTTAACATTTATTCTATAATATATACAGTTACCCAAATATAATTAAATGTATTTTATAATACAACACTTATCCAAGGTGCATTTTGGGTTCATATTTAGTTATACATTGGTCATGCATTCTGGCACAGCCAAAGAAGCAGTGTTCTTGTACAACTGTTGTACATTTCAGCTTTCGAATACTAATCTTTTGTATTTTTGTTGGTTTGTATTGTTTTACTAAATAAAACTAGTTTTAGCATAAGCAAACCTGTTTATTTCTTATTAATAACTCTGAACATGAACTATAAAATGATACTGGAACAAGTATATTTGACAACCTAAAAAGGTTATAGCTAAGTAATAAAAAATTTATAAAACAATTGTTAAAATATTATGCTTTATTGACATGTTCATTTAACATAATTTAACATAGAATTAAAAAGTTTCATACATTTTATATAAAAATATGTTGTTTCAGCATATATTACTTTAGTGTATCAAGCATAATTAAATTATTTTTGATAAAAACAATTTTATTATGTGCAACCGATGTACATATTTTTGTATTTTAATCTGACGTGACGTTTTTTTCAGTGAACATGCCACCCTGGCACAAACGTTCAAAAACATGTTAGCCAGCCAGCCCCACGGCAGAACGGACAGACAAACAAACAAAACCCGAAAGAAAATTGCGTCTTACTCATGGTATGCCAGCTCAGACCGAAGTGTCATGAGGAAGCGAGGGCTCATACAAACCCTAAGACTGCCAGCAAGATCTTAACAAAGGCAACGGAACAACTGCAGTTAGACCTCCAAACAATTGTAGGTCTCCAAAACGTTCAGGAGAAATAAACTCAGAAGGTCCCAATTAGGAACATGAAGAAAGATCCCGCAACAAACACAATAACAAGATTCCACAACAAAAACAAAAAAGGCAGTGGCAGACAAACTACACCAGTGTTTGCCCAACCAGAAACTTATTATAAAGTGGACAATGAAATCGGCTTTTGTTGTGATGTTGGGCTCCGAGTTATTGACTGAAAACATGTCACACAAAGGACATGTATTAAAATCTGAATCAGTACAGCAGTTTACACTAGACTTAGATCTCCTACTGTATTTTTGTTGACATTCTGGTATTTACATGTTTATGCTACATGCAGGGCGGCACGGTGGCGCAGTGGGTAGCGCTGCTGCCTCGCAGTTGGGAGATTCGGGGACCTGGGTTCGCTTCCCGGGTCCACCCTGCGTGGAGTTTGCATGTTCTCCCCGTGTCTGCGTGGGTTTCCTCCGGGCGCTCCGGTTTCCTCCCACAGTCCAAAGACATGCAGGTTAGGTGGATTGGCGATTCTAAATTGGCCCTAGTGTGTGCTTGGTGTGTGGGTGTGTTTGTGTGTGTCCTGCGGTGGGTTGGCACCCTGCCCAGGATTGGTTCCCTGCCTTGTGCCCTGTGTTGGCTGGGATTGGCTCCAGCAGACCCCCGTGACCCTGTGTTCGGATTCAGCGGGTTGGAAAATGGATGGATGGATGTTACATGCAATAATTTCATGTGCTTGGCTTGTATTTTGGGGGTAAACATAATGCTAAGGGGGTTAAAAAAATTCAAAGTTGTTTTAAAACTTCTGCGAATCACAGCTCAGGACTAACTCATCATATTAAGGGCTTGAACAAATGTCTACCAAGAAGAAAGAGTGAAAGTTACTAATTACTTTTATTACTTTAAAAACATCCTCAGTCACAACCATATCCTCAGCAAGAGCAACACAACATATGCTACAAGCTTCAATAGTTTATGGTGGGTGCCACAGTCTGTTTCATTGAGGTATACTGTATCTCTACTGCATAATCTGTCTTTTTCATTTCCCCAGTATTTTTTTTTTTTAAATCATAAGTGTATACAACAGTAAGTGCATAACACAGAATGTTGATTGGTATTGTGACTTTAGAATCGACTAGCAGGTGACACTGGTTCTTTCAAGGATTTGATAAAAAAGAAAATTGAAAAATATTTTTAAAACATATTAAAATATTTTAAAAATATTAATTTCATATTTACTGTCATGTGTACAAAAGTACAATGTAATGCACCTTTGGCCAACACGCACCACACTGCCACTCCATGAATTATGTAAAATACAGCAACACAGAAAGTAATAGATAAAAAGTAGCCATCATTGCAACTACCCTTCATGATTTCAGGTAGGCAAAACCATCTATAAAACAACTTAAACTTGTGAATAGATGAGGTAAGCCCATGTGAACAGCAACTTGCTTGAAGATAGCAGACCCGCCAATGTATTTTTTTTTGCTTGATGCACACACATGCATCTGAGATTGCAATGTGGCTGTATCTGCATGGACCAATGCAATGTGGAACTTGACAGTATATGAAGTAAATTTTCAGGGGAAAAAAATAAAAAAACATGAAATTTAAATGTGCACCTGCCATCAAACCATTGTGTTTGCAAGTGATTCAGTACGAGTGTTAGCATTGCATATAAAAAATGTAATTTAAGTATGAATGTGCCACCATTACTAGAACTTATACTGAATCACAAAGAGTCACAATGGCTTGATGGCAGATGTGTACTAAAATCAAATGATTTCATAAAATGCTAATGACTTTGCTGCTGTATCAGGTATTTGCCACAGTTTTGTGCAGAGCGCCATTCGTTACATGCCATGGCAGAGAGAATATAACCATTGATAGAACTGGAGAGACAAAAGGAGAAAAATGTGTAGCCTGAAGCTACTTCAAGTCAATGTAAAAGTTATATATATATTGGCTTTACAAGTGAACAGGAAACATCCTTACGTCAAGAAAATAGTACCAAGACTGTGATAAAATATATTACTTCTACAAGTATGCCTCAGAAACCCAGAAGACATGTTTTCTTAAATAGAAAACTTTGCCTGCTTTTGTTTTCAAGTTTGGACCAGTGTCCCTTGAGCTCCATTTAGCATGCAAGAACAGGCTATATTTTTAATTTATATATGTATGAAAAATGCTTCACTTCAAAAAACATCTTTAAAGTAGCAAAATTAATGCAAATCATGACTGTGGAGAAATAACAACTTGAAAAATATGAAACTTACCATGGGGAAGCAAGTCACTGTGAACAAACTTCCCTTGGAAAACACAGAGCCAAAAATCTTTCATAAAGTTATCTGTAACTTCTTCTGTTGTCATGAACATAACTCCAAAAAAAAAAAAAAAATGTTTAGGTAACCCAGAACGTTGGACTCTTCAAGATTTCCATATTCAGAGAGTTACTGACTGCTACTGTAAGCAATTTATGGAGACATATTTTGCCCTTTTTTCTTATACACCTTCAAATAACAAGTGCATGGGACAAATGACAGTGCCACAGTTGTGAAAAAATTAGTTCACAGACACACAATGCTACATTGCCATTTGAATTTAGTAATTCAATATACTCTATACTGGTTTTTCTCAAGCTTTTTGGTGTTATGATTCCCCATAAAAACATGACCTAGTGACCTACCAAGGATGGAGGTGTCAAACCCCTGATGAATCAAGCATGACTGTCACTAGCATGGGGGAAGGAGGATTTGGATCCTCTTTGATGAACTGGGTGCAACCATCACACCGAGTCTCCCTTGGTGATATGAGTGTGATCGTTGGACCCACAACCGATACAAAAAAAAAAAAATAGTATTTAGTGACCCACCAGCAGCAACAGCCCATGACTCAAAAGTGGGTGGCAACCCAGTGGTTGAGAAACACTGCTCTATACCATTTAAAAATAAAACCTCACAGGCCTGTCAACATAGTCTCTAGTAATCATGCAAGATTAAACTCAGGTTGTTGCTTTTTGCAATATGAAAAGTGTGATTTCATGAACAGAAAAGAAACTTTCCAAATTATCAAAAAGGATTTACATTTCTGACAAAACAAAAAATGTAAAATTATCTTTACTGAGTTAAGCAGCATCATGGCTATTTATTACAAACCTTTTCTATAATATGGGTGACATTCTTTAAAAAAATATACAATTTACAATTCTATTTTGAGATGTCACACACTTGTCCCAGCACTTCAATTCCTGAAAATACTTCCTTTGTCCATCTGTTTTTACAGTGTCTAGAGCCTCTGGGTGTTTTTTTCACATTAGGAAATCCTCCATTCAACTCCCAATTTTAATTTCATCATGGGGGCTGGTGTGAGAAAAAGGCAAAGGAGCAAGATCTGTCCAATTTGGGGACTGTAAGGCAACAACCACATTGTTTTTGGTGGTGACTGACAATGCAGTGTGTGCAGGTAATCATCGCTCCTGATGTTTTTTCCCCCTGATGCTTTCTCACAGATAACTCAGCAGTTCAGTGTAGTTTTGCTGATTAACAGTCCGTTCATGGAAACATTTAACAAGTCAGTCAGTTTGTTGAAAAAAGCAATCACTCTTGTCTTGATATTTGAAATTAATTCAACACAATGTCACTCATCAGAATAATTAACAAGCCTCTAAGCATACGACACCTAGAGGCATCATTGATGACTACATCCTACTCCCCTGCTACTGACGGATTCAGGGAATTTTTAGGTCCCCTCCTTGTATGTCTCTTACGTACAGCTTCATCACAAAAAAAGTATTAACAGGTGCATGTTCTCTTATATACATATACATTTATTTCACAATATGAATGCAAAGATTTGATGTACAATATTGCTGACACAGCCATATGCAGACGTACAGCCAGGTTTACAAAATTAAGAAACGGGCAGGGTTGATGTGCTTCCTTATGATAACACAGCAGCACATTTAGCACTCAACTGTAGTTTATAAAGCAGATTGACGAGAGAACAAAAACACATCTATTTTAACTAGCTGCTTTTGTTGCTTTCTCAAAATAATTCCATTTTCTTAACCATAAGGCAAGAAGGGAGAAGGGAAAAAAAAAAAAAAAAAAAAAAGGAAAGCACACATTGTTGATGCCAATTGCCAGAAAAATAAGAAAACAGAAGATACTCTCCATATTCTGGGGGATGGTGTGGATGGCAAACCTTTATTCTGCTTCAGTTACATGGGCCACCTCAACCTCCACCGTCTCGATGGCTTCTGGGGTAATCTCTGCCAACTTGGCAGACTGCTGCTGTGACAAAACATAGTTGACCACCTGCATGATGCTCTGATCAGACAAGGTGGAGACAGTTCCACACTCCTCTGTGGCCGCCACAGCCTCTACAGCCTCGATAGTCTCTTCAGTAACCAAGACAGTCTCTATCTCTTCACTGATCATTTCTTCATTAGGTTCTCCCTGATCGCTGGGTAAGTTTGAAGCAATGATGCTAATGGCATGTTCCACCTGTGTCCCCTGATTATGAAACTGCAAAGTGTCTTTCTCCAACATGATCTTTCCTGGGATGTAGTCATTATGGAACTTTGTCATGTGCTTGCGTAGTGTGCGAGCATCTATGTAGGCATCTTGACACACAGGACACACATACGGTCTCTCGCCTGTATGGGTGCGGACATGGCGTTTTAGGGAACGAGCATCAGCCCAGGCAACACCACAGGTTAGGCACTCAAATGGCTTCACTCCTGCAATTAAAACATTGAGATATATTTATCTCCATGGGGGCCTTGCTTTCAATTGGTCAGAGCTGAAAAGCTTTTCATGCAAAATCATTAAGTTTTGCCAGCAAAAGGCAAAATCCTTTATATTAAAAAAAAGCTGTTGATTATCACAGAGTTATTTTTTCATGAGTTATTCTCCTGTAACTCTCATCAATAACTGAGACCAGAGTATGTTAGGTACAAAGCTCAGAGAACTTTTAACATACATTTTGTATATTCAAGCAATAAACAGCGCCTATAAAAAGTAACCACCCTTTGAAAGTTTTCACATTTTATTTGTATACAAAATTCAAGTACAGTGAATTTGACTTTCCAACACTGATCAAAGGAAAAATGACTCCTAACTGTCAAAGTGAATACAGGAAAGTGATTCAAGTTAACTAAAAACATATAACACACAAGTATTGATCACCTATGTATTCAAGTCAGTATTTAATAGATGTACCTTTGGCAGCCATGACATCCTGGAGTCTGTATGGAAAGGTCTCTGCCAGCTTAGCATATCTGTATGCTGCAAGTTTCTCTCTCCCCGACTTCCCCACCCCCCATCACTGCAAAACTGCCCAGGCTCTATCTGGTTGCTGGTAATCATGAGTGAAACTGCACTGAGATCTGGGCCAATATTTATCAAGTGTCTCAGGATTATTCCTATGAATTTCACTAAAAGTCACACTAAGATAAGAAAATGTTCTAAATCAGAGTAGGACATAAGAAGTATTTACATCCATTATAGTCCTAGTTCCAGGGAGGAGTAGGAACCCACATCTGACAGTGAATGTCATGAATGACACCCTAAACCGCAAACTGGTCAGGTAACATTTTGTACTCTTCTGATAGTTGCACTAAGGCTTCACCACAAACATAATACAATTAATAATAACAATAGTATTCAAAGAAGAGAAGGAGGAAAACAAAAAATGGATAGGATATTGTGCTAAGATGGACTTAATTGTTGTCACTTTGCATAATAATACTGCACAGAACACCGAGATGCAAAGACCAACAACTACACACAACAAATGAGAATAAAGCCAGATACTGAATACGTTGATTTAACAACAAATGCTCCATGGATTTTTTTTCCAGCCTTGTGCCCTATGCTTGCTTAAATAGGCTCCAGTTTCTCTACGACCCTGCTCAGGATAAGGCAGGTTTAGAAAATGGACGGATGGACGGTCGATTCATATCCATACTTTCACATTAATCAACCTTCCTGCTGTTATGCCAACAGTAAACATCTCGTAAAGTAACAGTTTTACTGAAACTAGCCAGAACTATTTCTGAAATCCCATTTACTATTCCAGCAACCCTAACATCTTCCTCTGTGCTGAGGCCTCCCTCAGTAGCCTTCTTTTTGAGTGATCATCAAGGCTGTGGTGCCGGAGTCAGAGCTGGAAGCAATTATTGGGTAACTGGAGTCAGAGTTGATAAAAATGTACCTAGTCTGACTAAATGTAAATTGTAATACAATGTGTTAAAGTTTCCAATTTTACATATACTAACTGAAATAAATTTTCTCTTTGAGCAAATGATGAAAATTTTGTCTCTTATTTAAAGTCACTCAGTGCTTGTAACTTCTTTAATAAATAACATAAAAAACCTCAAAAGCACCAGTACAGTCTTTAAACCCAAACAGGTTAGGGTGCTAAAAAGCAGCCTGATGATTCATGGTGGCAATGAATGCTTTGTATCTTGTATGCTTTCAGTCAACATACTAAATATATTACTGTTAAAAAGTTTGTGGTCATCCAGAGATTTCCAAATTTTTCACAGAGGTTCATAACTTTTTTTAATCTAGATACCATTAAATTGATTTAAAAATATAACCAAGGCATTGGTAATGTTCCTTGATAAGGCTGGGTGAAAGGTTGGATGAGTCTAACTTTTTGATGGGTATTATATATTGGCTTCCGTTACAAATGGAGGAGTCAAAGTTGAAGATTTTGTGTACCGACTCCACAGCCCTGGCAATCACTCAGGTCTTGTGGCACATTTACAACCCTGCCATATTCTTTCCATTTCTCAATGACTTGTACTTTTTAAATCACCTTTTCATTGAGTTACCTGGAGTGTTCTTTTTTCTTAATTATGTTGGTTAGACAATGACAAAAACTCACCAGAAATTGGACCTTCCTCATTTGGGCTAGACTCAATTGAAACTCTTGGACTACAGACAGGTGATCTCCACTGAACTAATTATGTAACTTCTAAAACCAACTGGCTGCACCAGTGATTACTTTGGTGTATCATCTTAAAGGGGGTGAATACTTGTGTGATTATTTTCTATTTTTATACTTGTAATATATATATATATTCATTTAAACCACTCTGTGGGAATCAGTTTTCATTTTTATATTAAAAATAATCTTTTTCTGTTGATCAATGTCAAAAAAGCCAAATTAAATCCACTTTGATGTAACATTGTATGACAAAATGTGAACACATATTTTCACTGTAGTTTAATACAATACATTCTAATCTCAATTATGGATTGACAGTTATACTTATTAGAAGGACATATTTCACAAGGGACCACCAAAATCTAAGGTTAGTACTGTAAATACTCCCTGGCTTACTGTGGAGAGTCACAGAATACCTGAAATTCATTTCTATAATGCAAAAAAAGATTTAAGTGAGATGACTTTCTTAATGGTTTTTCTAGATAATTTAATAGATTTTTGCAGAAAAGTACATTATTTCAAATTGAACTTTAACCAAATAAAAGTGTACAAAAAATTGCAAATTACAGAAAACTTGAACTGCAAAAGTGATTTTATTGTATAGTGATCCAAGAATCACTATATTGAATGGGGGTCTCCCTGGGAATTCCCATCATTATACCAGACTATCTGAATATTAAAATAATAAAAGAAAACATATGGAACAATAGACTTCCAGAATAGGTAGGTGTTGTTTTAAACAAAAGATTTATCCCTAGGATGGATGGATGGATGGATAGATACTTTATTAATCCCAAGGGGAAATTCACAATGCCAAGTTTCTCACCTTCATGATTATTCATATGCCTCCTGTATTCACGGAGCTGCATAAACTTTCTGCCGCAATGCTCACATTCACGCTCCAAGTTCTGTTTTACTCGTCCTTTCTTTCCATGTGTGGCCTTTTTTACATGTCTCCTGAAGAGGGCCTTCTCAAAAAACTCTTTTCCACATACTTTGCATCTACAGTACCAAATAAATACCAAAAGGGTTAATGCAAATGTTCACTTTTTCATTCCATTATAATCTCCACAAACTGTTGTTTTACAAGAGGAAGTTTATCTGTTAGACACATATTCTTAAGCGCACTCTGAATACATGTTGAGCATTCCTAATCCGAAATGCCTGGGTTCAGAAGTATTTTTGATTTTTTAAGATTTTTGAATACAGTGATCCCTCGCTATATCGCGCTTCGACTTTCGCGGCTTTATTCCATCGCGGATTTTAAATGTATGCATATCTAAATATATATCACGGATTTTTTGCTGGTTCGTGGATTTCTGCGGACAATGGGTCTTTTAATTTCTGGTACATGCTTCCTCAGTTGATTTCATACAAGGGACGCTATTGGCAGATGGCTGAGAAGCTACCCAACCAGAGCACATATTACGTATTAAATAAAACTCCTCAATGATATAAGATATGCTTCCCACACGGTGCTTCGCATACTTGAAAGACCGAGCAGCACGTATTGGATTTTTGATTGTTTGGTTTTCTCTGTCTCTCACTCTCTCTGACATTCTCTGCTCCTGACGGAGGGGGTGTGAGCAGGGGGGCTGTTCGCACCCCTAGATGATACGGACGCTCGTCTAAAAATGCTGAAAGATTATCTTCACATTGCTCCCTTCCTTGC
Source organism: Erpetoichthys calabaricus (assembly GCF_900747795.2). Lineage (NCBI taxonomy): Eukaryota > Metazoa > Chordata > Cladistia > Polypteriformes > Polypteridae > Erpetoichthys > Erpetoichthys calabaricus. The sequence goes on from NC_041397.2 coordinate 171,729,732, forward strand.
AGCTACTTTGTTAAGCGACATGCTTCCCGCATGGTGATTCACATACTTAAAAGCTCGAAATGGCACGTATTGATTTTTGATTGTTTGCTTTTCTCTGTCTCTCTCACTCTCTCTGACATTCTCTGCTCCTGACGGAGGGGGTGTGAGCAGGGGGGCTGTTCGCACACTGGCCTGGAGATACGGACGCTCCTCTAAAAAATGCTGAAAGACTACCTTCACATTTCTCCCTTCCTTGCAGCTGCTTTGTCCGGCGGTGCTTCGCATACTTAAAAGCCAAACAGTCCTATTGATTTTTGACTGTTTGCTTAAATTGTGAGACGGAACTGTCATCTCTGTCTTGTCATGGAGCACAGTTTAAACTTTTGACTAAAGGGTGTTATTTCATGTCTAGAGGGCTATAATAATGTTAAAAAACGTATTTAGAAGGCAGTAAACAGGATTTCTATGCTCTAACTGCAAAAATATTCGATTTATAAATAAAGAATCCTACTTTGCGGAAATTCATTTATCGCGGTAGAGTCTGGAACGGATTAACCGTGATAAATGAGGGTTTACTGTAATTGCATATACATAATGAGATATCTTGGGAATGAGACCCAAATCTAAATACAAAATTTGCTTCATGTACACCTTAAACACATTGCCTGGGGATAATTTTCTATAGTATTTTTAATGATTGTGTGCATGAAACAAAGTTTTTGCACAGTAGCATCAGCAGAATACATGTATTAGCTGTTAAAACAACAGTAACAAACAATGGTTGGTGTTCAGTGCCCACCTATGATACTGTACTTTGATTAAAAGGTTATTGTACACAGAGTAAGCAAAAAAACTCAATAACTAACACACAGATCTGGTGGTGATGATAGCTGATAGGCTGTGATGCTCTGTTGCTGCTAGTTTATGTCCCCTCTAAATTTAATGGGCTCATTGCTGCACACCTTTTTTTCTGTGCGCTTCAAAGCACTTTTGACATACTGTGCAGGTGTTATCATGACACTCACTCCCCACTTCATGGTTTGGTAATGCACCTGGAGCTCCCAAAAATTCACCAAAGGCCTTATACCCACATCATTGTTCGGTAGTGGTGCTTTGCATACAACTCAAAATTCAAAGGGGGATTAAAGAAATCAGTTGTAAGTAATAAGCAGCAACTCCTGTGTTATTCACATCCACTCATCATTAAAATAAATAAATAAATAAATAAATAAATAAATAAAATCTGCAAACATTGCTCAGAGGCTCACATGGGCAAGCAAGTGAGGTCACGTGTGGGACTTTCCACATGTGGCCTTATGTCAGTGCTTAAGAAGTTTCAGATTTTGGAGCATCTTGGATATTTTGATTTTGAATTAGGAATGCACAACCTGTAAAACATAGAAAACATACCCTATAAATAACAGAAGGGAGCTTAATAAGACAAGCAAAGTAGTGTGGGTCTGTAGCCGTCCAATAGGAGTGAAAATAAACTTATCTTTTGGTTTAACATGAAGACTCAAACACAAGAAAAGAAACAGACTAAATCAGCAGGCAAGGCAAAATGGTTAACATTTAATCTCTCCATTGAGAATAAGGTATGGAATGATAGTCAGAAATAATACAAATAATTCGACAAAGACATTACTATGAATTAAAACAGTGATATATAATTATACCCACTTGTAAGGCTCGGTGACTGAATGTGACTTTACATGTGAGTACCAGTCTTTTTTCCAGCTGTAGCATTTGCCACATATCTGACACTGAAATGGTTTCAGGCCCAAGTGCTTGTTCATATGCTGCTGGAGATCCCTTGCTTCATAGAAACTTTTGTCACATCTGCAATAAAAAAATAGTTCAGCATTTTATGGTCATAATCATGTCAACACACACCAATATTTAAAAATACAATTAGAAAATATTCAGCTACTGTACAATTATCAAAAAGATTAGATCCTTATACAGTAGAACAAGAAAAATGTATTAACATAATCTGCAAGACTATCTACTACTTTAATAAAAAAGACATACACATATAAAATATGAGCCATTAATTTTTCATATATTAAACAAATAACCAACAAAACAGTTGGCTTTAACTAAATCATCTAATAAATTTAAAAAAAAATTATATTAAAAACAAATACCAGTAGGCCAGCATGATGCCTCAGTGGTAATGCTACTGCCTCACAGTAAGGAAATGAGGGTTTGCATCCTGGGTCTTCCCTGCGTGTAGTCTGCATGTTCTCCCAATGTCTGTGTGGGTTACCTCCCACAGTCCAATGACATGCTGGTTATGTGGACTGGTGTTTGCTAAATTGGCCCTACTGTGTGGTTGGGGTTTGTGTGTGTCTGTGTGTCACCCTTGGTGAATAAGAGCGTGATCATCAGAGCAGGGGGTTGGGGGAGCATGATTGTTGGAGCAACACACTTCACAACCCACTACCATTATAAACAATTAGCAACATGCGACCCACCAGCGACCTAGTAATTGATTATCTAGGTTGTCTCAAGTATTTTTTTTTTTTTTAACCTTTTATTGAATTTATTAAAAATGTATAACATTCCATACAATCAAGTCAAAACTTAACAAAACTAAATTCAAATCAACCCCCATCCATGAGAAAGAGAGGAAGGCCAGCAGCCAGAGTAAAACAACTGAGAGTAGTAAAGAGAGAAAGGAATCTTTTCCCACAATATAAATGCGTATCCTAAATTATTATTGACTAGGGTCTGTCTTAAAAAAGTTTTGAACAGATCCTCATGCAAATTTAACACATACCAACAATTCCTTAGAAGTAATAACCATTTCCAGTTTTTATTAACTTAATTTCAGCTGGTTTTGTAGCAAGAAAGGTTTGGAGATCCTTGGATTCATCAAACATACCATTCATATCTTGTTGCTTTGAGATAATTTTGAAAGATGCCAACAAAAACGTAAAGTCACTATAGTTTTAAATTTATGTATTTTTTTAATTAAATATTTTTTGTAGTGGTCTGAATAAGTCATATAAACCTGTCTAGACAGGTTAGAACTTGGAAAGGGTGTTGTAAGTGGTGTTCAGGCTGTCTCATGGTGTGTTAAATTGTCCTGGGGTCAAGACAAAGCCAGCCAGATTGCCTTAATTTAAAAAAAAAGAATCTCTCAATTTACGTTATTGTTTTCTGGATTGTTTAGCACAGTACCAAATTATTTTAGCATCTGGTTATAGTCACCTTTGTTGACTGAGGTAATTCATGAATTGGAGAGCTTGGATGTTAGGCCAGGGACAATTTTAACATGGGAGGTTCAAATAAAATGTCTACAGGTATAAATATTTCAAAAGATGTATAAATAAAATTATGTACATAATTGTGTTTTAAGTTGTGACATGTTTTTTTTCTACTAGCAAATATGAAATGGAACATGAAATGGAAGCAAGCGCAAAACACTTGTCAACATAATCCAAGCAAGGAGCAATTTAATTTTGTTTGCTGAAGGAGTTTTCAATAAAAATATGCCAGTTTATGTAAGGAGTTCACATAGGTGACGGTTATACTAACATTAGCGTTATGTACCAATGAGACAACAAAAGCCAAATATGAGCAAAACAGGAGATGCTGATGAGCTACAAACAACAAAACGGACAATATGTATAGTAACTAATGTGTTAATTGAGAAATAGGTTTTTGACCTGATTAAACTTACCCGGTAAACGCTTACTCGGTCACTTGGTTATCTACAGAAGTTCCCAATTACTGTATTCCAAAGTAAGGTGATCTTAATATACTTTTGTATGGTAATAGGAGAGAAAAAGTTATAAGGGACTCAATCAGTTACCCCTTGCAATTCATAGATGTATTGTTTTATATTTTAAGGAGCATCAAGATTCTTCAACTTTAGTCGTTACGTGTGACTTGTTCCCCAACTAGAAGTCGTGTTGAATCATGTAGTGTGAGGCCTGCTTTAGTTATAACTGTCTGTATGTGTTGAGGTGCAAACCAACCAGAAAAAAGAGATTATCGATTTTTATCTACTTTAGATACTTTTTATCTACTGTAAAACCCTGATTATCCAAAATAATGAGGACTGATGATACCTCGGATCGCAGTAAATATGGAGAAAACGGATGGCCCCTGCAGTGGCGACACTGCAAAGTGAAGGTGGAGACTGACTCAGTGAGAAATCAGCGCATATCACAATGAAAGCATACCACTCACAGTGATCAGAATCGGGCTCTGCTCCCCTGACTGATGGAGTGTTCGTTTCAGCTCTCGCCACAAAGCAACCATCCCTAGGCCAGAGCTAACAGATGGACCTCTCTATTTAGTATATGCTGCATAGTGCTTGCCATTGAGCTGGAGAGTATGGGTTTGCAGTTCACCACTGTGCTTTGAAATATACAAGTACAAAAATTCCAAGTGCACTGTATAGTCAAAATCAAAACTATAGTATTTACATGCTCAAAATGGTATTCATGGCAAAGCTTTTATGTATTAAGAAGATTAGTGTACAGTAATCCCTCCTCCATCGCGGGGGTTGCGTTCCAGAGCCACCCGCGAAATAAGAAAATCCGCGAAGTAGAAACCATATGTTTATATGGTTATTTTTATATTGTCATGCTTGGGTCACAGATTTGCGCAGAAACACAGGAGGTTGTAGAGAGACAGGAACGTTATTCAAACACTGCAAACAAACATTTGTCTCTTTTTCAAAAGTTTAAACTGTGCTCCATGACAAGACAGAGATGACAGTTCTGTCTCACAATTAAAAGAATGCAAACATATCTTCCTCTTCAAAGGAGTGCGCGTCAGGAGCAGAGTCTGTCAGAAAGACAGAGGAAAGCAAACAAATCACTAGGGCTGTTTGGCTTTTAAGTATGCGAAGCACCGCCGGTACAAAGCTGTTGAAGGCGGCAGCTCACACCCCCTCCGTCAGGAGCAGGGAGAGAGAGAGAGACAGAGAAAAACAAAGTCAAAAATCAATACGTGCCCTTTGAGCTTTTAAGTATGCGAAGCACCGTGCAGCATATTGCTTCACGAAGCAGCTGCACACAGAAGGTAGCAACGTGAAGATAATCTTTCAGCATTTTTAGACGAGCGTCCGTATCGTCTAGATGTGCGAACAGCCCCCCTGCTCACACCCCCTACGTCAGGATCAGAGAAAGTCAGCTGCTCGGTCTTTCAAGTATGCGAAGCACCGTGTGGGAAGCATATCTTATATCATTGAGGAGTTTTATTTAATACGTAATATGTGCTCTGGTTGGGTAGCTTCTCAGCCATCTGCCAATAGCGTCCCTTGTATGAAATCAACTGGGCAAACCAACTGAGGAAGCATGTACCAGAAATTAAAAGACCCATTGTCCTCAGAAATCGCGAACCAGCAAAAAATCCACGATATATATTTAAATATGCTTACATATAAAATCCGTGATAGAGTGAAGCCGCGAAAGGCGAAGCGCGATATAGCGAGGGATCACTGTATTACACTTACAGGTTTGCTTCACATAATGCAGAACCTCAGGATAACCAGAGTTCTACTTAAAAAGGAAAATCCACTCCTTTACAGGAGTTTCTCTGGGTCAATATGTATATATGTTTGGTATTTCTGTATCAATCACATACTACGTACTGTATGTTCTAAATACTAGCTTGCTACTGCTTGGGGTGCATTATTCATGATGCATCTGGCTTCATTCCTTGTATATTCCTCTGAACAAATACATTATACATGTGTGTGCACTTAAGTGAACTTCAGCGCAGGAAAATTCATTTGCATTTAGTCAACTTGGCTACTGCCATCAATGAGTGTAGCTCATAACATTAAGGCCGGGTTTATACTTAATGCGACACAATGTGTGCGCCTGTGGACGCTACTATGCAAGCGTTGAACTGTTTATACTTGCGTGTGCACTTTACGTACATCTGGAAGATTCCACCAGGTGGCAGTGCAAGATCGCATCAGGGTGAGAAAACGTTTGGCTTCGCTGAGTTTTTGAATTGCCTGAAACGCGTATTAAATTCCCAGGACACCATGCCACAATATTTCTGAAAAGGATGGATATTTAATGATTAAATCCATCAATCCAGGAATGCGCCCATTCCAGCTAGCATTGGGCACAAGGCAGAAACAATCCCTGGACGGTGCATCAGCTCATCGCAAGATGAATACAAGCACTCACATACACTAGCTTCATTTTAGCATCACCAAACCTGCATATCTTTGGAAGGAAACCAGACCACACTGTGGAAACCCACCAGGAAAACATGCAAACTCCAGGACACATTAGACCAGGGACGCGTCTCCCAGCGAGACAGCAGTGCTACCGCTCTCCCACCGTGCTGCAAGCCCCCCCCCCCCCCATGTGTAATTGTTAAAAGTATTCATTATTTAAATGAAGTTAACGATTTATCTGTAAAATGTAAAGTACATAGTTTAATGCATTTCATCATGAAAGTGATATTAAGTATAAATCTAAGGATTCTAAATGTGCAGAGAACTGGAATATAATAAATTTAATGTGTCTTGTGTGGCGATTGCTGCTGCTGTCAATGCAGGAAAAGCACATAGAGATTAACAACTGGGTCGGTTTTAAGATGACATTTACAATGGTCTACTTCAATGATAAAATAAACAACGAGATTAAAGTGGACATTTCAAGATTTAAGCCAAAATTTACACTTTAATCACAAAATACACTTTTTCACTGTGTCCCTTACTTTTTTTTTTTTTCCATGGCTCAAACACGCCACTGTACATTCTGATGCTGGTACAAAAAAGATGGCACAGAAGATGATATGTGAGACCTTTAAAATGTATCGTGTCATTACGATGGGGAATATGTGATGCCTGAATATAATAGCACCATGAATGCATTTGTAGGTCGGCATTTTACTTCACCATATTGAACCATTCATCAAACATCAAAGCATGCACATCGATCCTGTACAATCTACAATGCAGCTTTCTGTCACATGTTGATAGTTAACAGAGAATCTGATGTCAATTACACTGTGCCCCCCGGCTTTTTGCTGGTACTGCAACTCAAACATGTGTCATGTTAATTTCTGAGGATGTGCTCAGTGGACGCGTCAAATGAATGCTTGGAACACATGGCAGCCATGATGTGTGCGCATATGCGTTCTGAGCATGAAGTATAAACCTGCCCTAAGTCAGCAGCAATCATACCAAAACAATAAATCCTAGAAGAAGCAACAGTTTCTCCAAAATAACACCCCCACTACTTTGTGTCCATGTCCCCTTCTCTGGGTAATTTGTTTGTATAAACTGCTTCCTCTGCAATATATGACTCTACAATGGCAAACTTTATGCATGCTAGGGCCTTGACTAGATGCAGTGTTTGTAAAAGAGTTATGTGCTTAGATGCTCAAATTAGCCCAATTTGGAAACTCATATGTTTCGTATCTTTTAAAGATGAAATATTACCATTTATTTATTCAGCCACTAGTCAACACTTAAACACAAAAAAACAATGAATTAATTAGGCATAGCAACAAAACATACAAAAAGGATTTCAACTTGGAGTTATACATTATATACTATACAAGATACTTACTCACTGCAGGGGAAACCACGTACTTCAGGTTTTGGCTGGTGTCTTTTTAAGTGCTTACTTAGTCCCGAAGCTCGATGAAATGACTTTCCACATGCGGCACAGAGATACTTTGATTCACCTGTCCCAAATAACAAGGACAAAGTCAACTTAGTGACTATCACTAGCCATCTTCATATCAAACAAAGTGGGAAGAACACACAAAGCTTAGCTCTTAAGACATGATTCTTAAAGGTGGTTTGAGTTTATTTAATTTTACAGCTATAGTATAGGATTAAAGATGAACCAACTGGGATTTTTATGGCCTATATAAGGATGGAAGGTATTAAACCCAACCTGGGTGATCTGAATTTTCTTCACAATTATCAGTCAAGCCCAACTTGCAAAGATTATTTGGACAAAGCCTCAAGACCTTCCTAACAAATTTTGGCATAGTAAAATTCTGAATTGTAAGGTAAGATTTAGCATTGCAAGCTTTGGATAGTATCCACAATGAAATGTCTGATTGACATAGTGAATCACATTCATTTTGTCCCATTTTACAGAACTCTTGTAATTCTTCACCTAACATAATTAGGCAAACTATAAAATGAGAACATGTTGAATTACGGCTCCTTTTAACCCCTTTCTTTGGATGTTTAGACAATTTCCTCTCACTTGCCAGATGCCTGGCTGAATATTTAAATATCTTGTTGTAATAACCCATATGAAATGTACAGGAGCACCTGCTGATTGAATCTATACTTGCTGCCTATTGTTAAATCATAAATGGAAAATGAAACATTAATGCTCATCATCTGTGAATGGGTGGTAAATGTTAATAGTGTCTCATCCAGACAAAGCACAGACATGAGACTGAGGTACTGTACTGTTGAACGGAAGCACTGCCTTGTGCCCAGTCCCATTTTACTTGCCTACCAAGCACTGGGTGGAAGACAGAAAACAATCTTGGATGTGACACCAGCCTGTTAGATGGCACACTTACACAACAACTTTTAACAGCATCAGGCCAACTTGGAATCACCAATTCCATACTTGCATTGCGGGAGGAAACTGGAGTACCCCAAGAATATGACAATTCAATACAAACAGTGGCAAGATCAATATTAGATCCCAAAACTCTAGTGTATGTATTAGTATATCCTATGAAAGGCTGGCATGTAGTCTGGAACAGGTGTATACAGCCTAATGCTCCTGAAATGATGAAATAATTCAACTGACATAAGGAGATCATGCAAACTCCAGTGAAGCAGTGACACTCCCATCTCTTGGAGCCTTGAGACTACAGCATAAAACAACACACCACATCATTATAGCAGCATTTTATTCCAAATCATGCTATTAGTTACTAATGTTTTGGTCAATAAACAGCTGCTGTTAAAATATGTAATACCAAGAAGATGCCTATCCTTCAGTGTCATACACTATCAAAAAACAAACAGTAAACAGTCATCAAATATGTTTGTACAAAATATATTTAATGTAAATTAACAAATATGAGAAACTAATTAACATATAAGTTAAAACTAAGTATTCCATTCTGTACACTGACTAAATGTACATGTCACACATAAAAAAGTTGCACTTCCAGAATCACCATCACCTGAAATTATGAACAAATATAGTCACACCAGTATCTACATGCCTTTTCTAAAAGACAACTTTGTAATTTTTTCATTTGTCTACTAACCTGTGTGGATACTCATGTGCTCCTGAAGGCTACGTTTAGTAGCAAACGACTTTTCACACAAAGTGCACTGAAACTGCTTCAAAGAGTCATGGAGGGTCTTGTGCATCTTCAGGCTATGTTTATGTGCAAATGACTTGCCACACACCTGAAAACAAAATAGCACCAGTCACCTATTTGATTATACAGTTGAAGTCAGGCTTTTACATACACTCTGGATATATTGTATAATACTTACTTTATTTCACTTCTAATTTGTGCAGGGCAAAAGGGATTCCCAATCAAGCCCCTAACCCAAAGACACAATCCCCCAACCCCATCCACACCCAACAATGTTTACAGACAGAGTTTTTATCTTTTTATTGACTATATCACTATTCCAGTGGGTCACAAGTTTACATAAAGTTTGTTAACTGTGCCTTTAAACAGCTTGGAAAAAGTTTTAAACCAGTATTTCCCCTACCCAGAGTTGTACATAAAATATTTCAAAATCAAGTATAGTGAAAGTGTGACTGTCATCGTAACAGCTTGGACTTCAAAACACATTGTTAGTTGCAAAAAGCAACCTACTGTGTGGTTGTATTGCACTATATTTTATTATTCACCATTACGGTTTACAGAGCACTACTATTTGATAAAAATCAATCAAGATAACTATCTGCTTCCTATTATGAACTCTGCCATTAAGGTTGAGCAAAACTGCCAATTTTTTTTAACATACAATTTTGCAATATTGATGCTAAAATGTGTTTTACTTGAGATATTGCAATTGCATAATGTGGAACTGGTTAAAAAATGTTTTTATTATTTCTTTTAAAGGTAAAACAAGGAATATAGCAGTTTGTTTACAGTGTATTGCAGGAAATCTGCATCATGCAAGTAAAATCTATATATAAAATGTGAAGCTGATTGAATCACTCACTCATCAATTAAAACAGTATTATCCATTTAGTAAAAAAACAGGGCGATCCATCTAGGTCAATAGGTAAAACTACTGAAACTGCAGCAATAGTAAAACACTTTTCCCTGAAAACCAGAATGACGAGTGCTCAGAACAGCACAATGAAAGAAATTTATGGTGAGAATATTCTAGAATTTACGCTAGACATAATTTGGTAACCACTCTAAAATTGAGATTCAAATTTTCTCCTCCTCAATGTACAAGAGTTACATGAAGAAACTTTCAAACATTGGGAACTATACCAGATGAAACAAAAAAAAAAAAAAAAAAGATTAAAAATGTGTTATGTATTAAATAATTAATTGGACCTACAAGTCATAAATGAAAAGGATCTACTTACTCCACACTGGCTGATTTGCTAGAATTAAAAACTTTTCATGCCTCAGGAACAACACAAGGAGAAAAAGAAGGCCCCGTGTAAACCTTTAATGAGTAGATTTGAGTAAGAGCTATAAATTAAATGTTAATAATAATAATCAAATGTAGCTTTTCACACTGAACTACTACATGCAAGCCAATGAGCTTGATCCCTAGCCCGTTTAGCAACAGTCCCATCTTTACTTATTGTCTTAAAGAGATATTAAAGTTCAGCTAAAAGCCAAGATCTTGATCTGTCCTGAATTTTAACATTTTTAAAAAAGGTACGTACTTGTTAACTATATAAACAATAATGTTTGCTGAAATGATCAAGGGCTAATTTGGTATTTGGTAAGTCCATGCAAACTCCACACATACAACACCAGAGGCTGGAGCTCCAGGCTATTACTGTAGGTAGCAATACTACCACTGCAGCACAATGACACCCCAGCACTTACAAGAATAAAAATTCTTGGGATAGATGAACAAAAATACATAATTTTGTATATATAAAAATGGCAACATGAAAGCAAGAAACAATAAGGAAAATGAATCACTTATACCTTACAGGTATGAGGTCGGACTCCTGTATGATTCAACATATGTAATCGAAGAGAATACAACTTAGGAAGAGTCTTCCCACAAATATCACAAACAAACTCCCTCTTAGTTCTTCCCTTAGATTTTCCATCAGTGGTTGTTGTTCCCTCTACATCCTCAGCAGAGTGACTCTTGCTGCTGGATATAGCAGATATACTTTTTCGTTTGTGCCTTGCCAAGTGTGCACGCAATGAGGCTGCATACTGGAAGTCTTTGTTACATAGCTGAAAGAAATCAAAAAATAGGCATTTAATAACTACATACTACTACATTTACTATTTCTACATTTAACATTTCTTCTAAGTAAACAGAAAACTATATTAGCCAAGTTCTACTTTTTAACATTTTAAGAAATATTTCCTTTTTAGACTGGAGTAAAAAAAAAAAAAAAAGTTAATAGTAATTGGTGCCTAAAATATAAATTTGTCATGAACATATTTTGCTACATGAACTCATGCTAAACACCTATACTAATAAGTTCTAGCTCTATGTGTAATATAAATATTAAAATGCTATAGGGTGTACAATAGGGCAAAAATAACATTTCATAGCATTATTACCACAATACACATTATTTGTCTTGATATTTTAAAATTTTGCTTTTAACAAAAAGCAGAAATGGTCCTTTAGTAAACGACTACTAAAAGGCTTACAAAAGTGACTATGGATTACAAAAATGTAGTTTTTATTCAACATATATATCTATTTATCTATATGTAAATAAAACAGTATTGTGCCCAACTAATCTCTATAAGCTGGTAACTTCCATCTGTCTTTTAGTCAGCAAGGATCAGTTGGTCCACAATGTCCGACTTAAAGAGTGATCTTTGCCATATGACTATATTTTCACCAGTTCTGAATGCCTTGTCTGAAGAAGCACTTGTTGCTGGAAAACCAAGTAGTTTTGTTGACCTGTTGATCTTTGTCATTTTTTTTTACTGGCTAGGTCTCATGACAGACTGCCTATCTTTTAACACAACGCATTTAAAAAAGGTTCTTTGTTATAGTCACTGAAATAGGAAACATGCAAAGCATAACAGTGAGCAGGGAACAGCAAACTAGACTTAAATACCTTTCCTTTAACCTAAAAAGGCAAACAAACTTAAAAGCTGAAAGACAGTTGTAAAGGAGGATGCGGATGGACAACATCTTGGCTGGGAAGCCATCATTGCAGAAGGGCAGTGGGCGACTGCCTTCCAGGGCCATGTGTTCCAGTACACTGTGTAGCAGCATCCCTTTGGTACGGCTCTTTTTTTAGACACCCACAGGGCTGCATGGGATTTGTAGCTAATGTGGGTAGCCCTGTTGTGGTTACCAGGGCACTGGGGGCAGGCTCCCCTCTCATAGAGAGGTTCTGGCTGGCCTGGACGTTCTGCCAGGTGGTGATCTTGTTGCACTGGACATACTCCCAAGTTTAGGATGAAAAGGAACTGCTTCACCTCCGCCTTTGGAGGAGACAGGCAAAGCTCACCTGGGAGAAGTAAAGGAGGAAAGAGATCCATACAAGGGATTGATGACAATAAAACCATTTATTTCCACTTGGAACTATGTCTGTGAAGTTGTGTAAGGGGTTTGGACTGTGAGATACCCTATAGTAGTCAAACAGACTAGTCATTATCCCGAAATTCTTTAAAGCCAAAGACTGATCAAAAAATGCCTGTCTTTCACTACAGGTTTTATCTTTTAAATGTTTTTTGCTTGCAGTAATTGATGCGGAGTACGCACACCATTGTGCGAGGGGAAAAAAAAATCCCAACATTATGTCATCTAGTAAAATACTGCACACCATGCAATTTACTTAGTGCAGACAAGCAAATGCCACAAATAGCTTGTTAATTTTGAAGAACTTAAAACTATTGCTGGGATAACCTCTTGACCTATGCAATAAAATAAGTCATAATGCTCATAAAACTTGGAAATACACATCATGTCTTAATTCCTCCCAGCAGCAAGACAGGAAATAGTCATATTCCTCAGACTGGAAAAGAAACTTAAATATTATTATTGTATACGATTGCTATCACTGACTGGCATATTGAATTTTGTTTTTTTTTCCGCCCAAAAGAACACATTATAAAATCTGCTTGTAAATTTAATATCAAACGTAAGAACTAGGAATTAAGACTATTCATTGCAGGCTAAACTAGTGTGTCCCCTATCAATCCATCTTTTTCATACTTGATAGATAAAGCAGAATGCATGAATTCAAAAGTCACCACAAGTATAGAAAAAGAAAAATTTATTAAACAATTGAAAACAGTAAAATTTAGAGAATAAATTCTGATTCAGGTAAAATGTTCTTGATAACATTTGATACAAAAATGACTGAATCTCAAGCTCATACTTACTGTGCATTTATAACCTCTAGACTTTTCATGCTTCAGTGTGTGCATAATAAGGGCATAGCGGCGCTGGAAAACCATGCCACACTCTGAACAGACATGTTCACATTCAGAGGATTCTTGTGCATCACCAGCTTGTTTTTTGGGAGGTGGCATCAAACGACCCCTTTTCACAAGTCGCTGGGCCACCTGAGGTCATAATAAAAGTTAATTAGATGAATAAAATGTTAACATCTGAAGTAACAAAATTGTTCAAGCCTTTTGTGCAATAATACCATAAAACGTAAATATCACACATCCAGAACATATGCAGAAAATATGAAATGCTCTTAGATGGTGTTAAATACAAGAAAAATTCTACATTTTACAAGACTAAAGCAAACATGGCTTAAGTTCATATACATGTTTATATAGCAATGTCTGCATAACTAAATGATATTTAAAATACTTAAAACTGCAATATAATGTATATAAAAACATTGTTTTGATGTAAGGAATGCATTACACCAAGTTGTTTTTATTACTACTTCTTAATTATTCTTTGAGAAAAGTGTTAATTAGAAATTAGTGAACTTCAATTTAAACATATCTTATGAATTTATTATCTTTATAATTTAGTGTGTGATTTACGTTAAGAAAATCCTAGCTTTATATAAGCTGCCTTTTCATCAATTTAATATTTTTCTTTTCTCATTGGTGAGAAGATATCAAGATGTATCATTAAAAGAATTACAAAGCAGTAATATAAAAATGGGCTATGATAAAAATCAATCAGTAAATGTTGTTCAGTCCCTGAATTGAATTTTCAGTGTATTTAAGTTTTCATTATAAATTAATTTATTGCTGACCAAAGGAAATAAAATCTATCTGCATGCTTGACCTGTTGCTTTCTTACAAGTAAATGAAAACATAGTTAAATTCCAAAACATGAAAGTAGAAGATCATGGAGTCCACAAATATATAATATGTATACAAAGTATTCAACTTCTTGAATATTTCTTGATTTTGTTTCATAATATGTAATCAATGTAAGTGGACAGCTTGAAAAAAATAAGCAACTAAACAAGAAATTACATGCCTTCTGAATAGCAGAGCGAGGATTAATTTTCTTGTTCTGGAGCTTCTTCTCCATGCCCATGTGGAGCCGGATATAGCCACCCTCCTCCAGGGAGCGTTGCCTTAGCTTGCTCTTATATGTATCATCAGCAGAATTTTCTGTGGCTGCACTGGCAAAATCATCTTCAAGTATCTCTACAGCTGGAGGATTTTCTTCATAATGCTCATCTTTCACAATGACAACCTCTTGTTTTACTTTCGCAGGTCGACCACGTCGACGCTTAGGTATCAAAGTAGGCTGCTGAATCTCTGCTTCTGTAACTTCTTCATTGACTATAGCTGGGGGTGCTGTTGCTTCCAAATGCACAACATTCTTAGGGTTACTTCCATCTGTCTCAATGCTGATCACCACAGCATCTGGTTCCTGGCTTTTTTCTACTGAATTATCAACTTGGATTCCTATAAGTTGCACTGTAGCCTCATTGTTTTCAGTTTCAGAAGTTGAAAGTACTGCAGCCTGAATCAAACTCTCATGCACAAAGGGTACTGAAGCCTCACCATTTACAACAAGATTGTCTGGGGGGTTTAAAGCGGCTCCAAGTAAAGACGTCTCTTCACTGCTCACAGCTACTTCTATAGACCTTTCCTCTTGCTGCTGAACCATTTCTTGTTGAAGCTCCATGGTGGTTTCTCCTGTGCCAGGTTGCATGTTCTGCTCATCTGACAGCATTTCAGAAGCCACAACAGTATGAACATCTTTCTTTTTGTACACTGTGAGCTTCTTCTCCTCTACTTGTTTATGTACATACTCACATATTTCCAGTACCTCTAGCATTACCAGATGCCGAGCTAAAGTAGCTATTTCAGCCATACTGCAAAAATTGAAAGACAAACTGGAGGTATAGGCAAATTCCAAAAGTGGAAGGAAGCTAGATTTACTAAAGCCTAAAAAATAAAAGAGGAAGAATATAAGAGATAACATTATTTCGTAAAACATAAAAGATTAGTGAAACAATCTATTTTATGGAAATGTCACCCTTTCAACTCCAACTATTTATATTATTTTGTTAAGGAACTTTTTAGTTTTATTCAGTCAGACCTTATTATAAATGAAAATTTCACAGAATGTGTGTTTTTCAATTATTTACAGTCTTGGTCAGCTTCTACAAAATGCATGCTTTTAATAAAATAATGAAGTCCAATGCAGCGCATTTCAAAACATAGTTGTTTACAAATATAAAATTAAGAAAAGTTATGCTAGTGACAACATTAATGTACTTAAATAAAAAAAGTTTGAAGACTACCCATTTCTTCATGGGTACTGCAACAGCTTTTTTTTTTTTTTGTGATGACGGTAGTTCCGATTGCTGTATCCACTGTACTATTTAATCTCTACCAAAAACAGGACAAAATTTGCCTTTTCTCACGGATCCAGCATTCTGAATCTCAAACTCGGTTGTTGTCTGTGTTTGTACGTCCTGCCCATGTCTTCTTGCAATTTACACTTGGCACTATACCCACCAAAGCCTAAAGATGTATGAGTTAGTGGTATTGTGGCATTAGAGATTCCAAATCGACCCTCAGTGGCTATGATCAGGCTATGGACTGGTGTGTTGTAACGAACACTTATGGAATAAGCTCCTGACTCACATTTCCCTTAACATGAGAACATTCTAGCTTGCTGAATTACTCAGAACACCCAAATTCTGCATCTGTACATTTCAAACTAAGACACAAACTATAACTGCTTTAAAGAAGATCTGGAAGAAGTTAAAAATTCTCTCTCAATGTGCTTTATTTTCCAAAAAAAAAATCAAAATGATATTCAATAGAAACGAAGTATATAGCATACCTGAGAGATCTACCACAGCCTCATGGCTGGAAACTGCCCCCTTCTCTATAAACAGCTCATAGAAGTAAGCACTGCAAGCAGCTAGCACAGATTTGTGGGCTCTGTACTCTTCTCCCTCAATAAGCAATGTGATGTCACAGAACTGATTATTGAGCCTCTGCATGTTAAGCTTCTCCAGCATTGCCTCTCCATGTGTGGAGGAATGTTGTTTGACGACACCTTTGCTATCCACCTAAAAGAAAGGAGGAAACGTATGACAACCTGCATAAAAAAAAGTAAAGATAAAACAGCAAAAAAGCTATTGTGTTAATACTACAATCAAGAAAAATTCTGGACACCAGTCTGACCAAGGCTTGTATTTAAGCAAAATTTCATAGTACAGACAGCACAGGTCAACACAGATGCCAACTTTTTTTAGGCTATAAATATTCAGCACAAGTTACTAGTAGAATTGGTAGTAATAGTAGTAGAACATGTTATATTAATATACAGTACACCAGAAATATAACCGAATGAGCATCACAGTTAACTGATGCAAATGGAAACTGTTTTTCATAAACATTTTGTAAACATTTACCCACATTTAAACTTTTACTCACTGTAGGGCAAAGGCCAAGGATCTCTAAAATGTCAGTTTGCTTGAAATAAATATTTTTGATGACCATGTTCTTAATTTAGAACTAGGTTTTGTTAACAAATTACAAAATCATATACAGATTAGCCTCACTGGAAATTCAAACATGGCCCTGAGCATGTCCTTTAAAGAAATGATTTCATTTTCTGGGTTGGTTTCCAGCTTGTGCCCATTGCATAAAGTCCCTGAACTAGATAAGCAGGTTGAAAGATGAATGGGCAAATGATGAAATAAACAAAATACTAACTTGATTTCATAAACACTAATCAAACTGGATGCTTACCAATGATAATTAAGTATCAAATATCACAAACATATAGAATTAATAAAAAAAAACACACCAAATGCTTCTATCATGTAAAATATCAAAACACAGTATTATCTACTTACACACAAACAAAAATGATGTGTGGAAAGTTTTTGCAACTTATATTGTGTACTGTATTTAACTTTGTGTGTTTATGTATATGAACTTTATATAATTTAGTAATTTATTGTTAATGCATTTTAATTTGCAGTAAGTATGTAAACCAACCAGTGCTAAGACGAAGTGTGACATATCAGTAGGAAATCTCTTAACCTCCTTTGTGAGATGGAGATTTTACTGAATCATAAACTGAAGTCTTAATCATATATAATCCACCAAAGCCATAAACAAAAATTTAACTGTATGATTGTACACAAGTATTTAAAAAAATTATTGTCAGCATGAACCCCGAAACTACAGATATTGAAAAGAGAAACAATAATACTAATTTTTGTATTTGTGCATCTCAGGTACATATAAACAGATTTTACTTACAAACACAAGCTCATGTTTGGTGATGGGTTTTCCTGTCCTAGAAAACTTGGGTCCTTTAGCTGGGGTGCCCTGTGAATCAGTGTTTTCTGTTTCTTCTTCCTCCTCTTCACTTTCACGGGTTGCCCTACTTTCTGATCCAGTCTCATCTGCATGGACTGGGTCAATCCAGAGCAAAGATCTGTCCTGTTTTTCTTGGCAGCAGCTACACTGCTTAATATAGTCTTTTACTTGCTTTAAAATACCTGAAAATGTCAAAAAGAGAAGCATTTCAACAGAAAGAAACCTGCAGTGAAAAAAATAATACATAACCAAAAAAGTTGTCTAAAACTGGGTGAGCCCAGTGTGACCACCTGATATAGAGGTTCAAATTCTTAAAGGCCTTGGAAAAAAAGAAAAAAAAAAAAAAAAGTGTTAATTTTACCTGCCGTTCTGCTTAACTGAACAAGTTACCTTTTACAATACTGGGGAAGACTACAAAAACAAATCTAAACACTTCCACATTTGAAATTCCACTTTCCAAAACATCATTAAGAAATGGGTGTTAAAAGGAAGTCTTGAATCAAGGCAATATTTAGAAGATCCGGAAAAATCTTGGATTTAACTAGTGGCAAAGTTTTAAGATATGAAAATTGAAGTCCACATGTCACTCGAAAGGATGTCCAAGCTGACACTAGAGTGGGGGTCCACATGTCAAAAGCAGAGTACTGCTTAAAAAAAAGGATCTGCGTGGAGACACTGTCAAAACATTCCTTTCCTTTGACTGTCATAAAAGTAAATGCCTGAAGAATATAAAACAGCACTACAATAAGCACGAAAAAGTGTGAGACAAAGTGCTGAGATTGAGAAATCAAAATATAATGTTTTGATAACAGCACAGTATCGTTTGTTAAGTTTGACTTGTCCTTATGAGATGTTTTCTTTAAATAAAATCAGTAAAAAATAAAATCAATATCAGTGTTAAATCTGAAAGTTCACTAGAGTTATCTCAGCTCACAAGTTGCCTCAGTAAAATTAAAACCTGGATGGAATACAACTCTTTAAAATTAAGCTGCAACAAAACTGATAATCAACAAGAGTGAATAAAAATGAGTTTATGTCAGACTTTCTTCTTTGGGTAGCAATCTTGGTGTCATTTTTGATTCCACTCTCTTATTTTACCCACATAAAACAAAGAAACTTTCTTACTTCCACCTCCGTAACATACTGCTCATTACTTCTTTTTTCCGGAAGTTGAATGTCCATGCTTTTATTACATCCCACATCAAATACTCTAATTCTCTACTGGCAGGAGTCCATTCCTTCTGTTATCACAGATGATGTTGGTTCAAATTTCTGCTGCAAGAGTCCTTACACAGACATGTAACAGTGAGCATTTAACACCCAACCTACTCTGCCTTTACTGGCTCACTGCATTTTACAGGAGTGAATAAAAAACTCTATTACTAACCATTAAAGCAGGGGTGTCCAAGTTCAATCAAGAAGAGCTGCAGTGGCTGCAGGATTTCATTCTAATCATTTTCTTAGTGCCCAGTTTTTACAGCTAATCAACTTTTGCCTTAATTTTAATTGATTGGCTATTTAAAACTCTGGCCGCTATTTTTTTTTTTTTTTTTTAATTAGTAGCCAAACAATAATGATATACAAAATGAGCCATCAAATGACCAACTAACCTATGTCCATGATATACAGTCATGGCCGAAATTATTGGCACCCCTGGAATTTTCCTTGAAAATGCACCATTTCTCCCAGAAAATTGTTGCAATTACAAATGTTTTGGTATACACGTTTATTTCCTTTATGTGCATTGGAACAACACAAAAAAAACAGAGAAAAAAAGACAAATCTGACATAATTTCACACAAAACTCAAAAACCAGGCTAGACAAAATTATTGGCACCCTCTACTTAATATTTGATTGCACGCCCTTTCAAAAATGAAATCAAGCGCTTCCTATAACCATCAACAAGCTTGTTACACCTCTCAACTGGAATTTCTGACCACTCTTCTTTTGCAAACTGCTCAAGGTTTCTCAGATTTGAAGGGCGCCTTCTCCCAACAGCAACTCTGACATCTCTCCATAAGTGTTCAATCAGATTTATATCCGGACTCATTGCTGGCCACTTCAGAACTCTCCAGCGCTTTGTCTTCAACCATTTCTGAGTGCTTTTAGAGGTATGTTTGGGGTCATTGTCCTGCTGGAACACCCATGACCTCTGATGCAGACCCAGCTTTCTGACACTGGGCCCTACATTGCGCCCCAATATCTTTTGGTAGTCTTCAGATTTCATAATGCCTTGCACAGTCAAGGCATCCAGTGCTAGAGGCAGCAAAACATCCCCAAAACATCTTAGAACCTCCACCATGTTTGACTGTAGGTACTGTGTTCTTTTCTTTGTAGGCCTCATTCCGGTTTCTGTAAACAGTAGAATGATGAGCTTTACCAAAAAGCTCTACCTTGGTCTCATCTGTCCACAAGACATTCGCCCAGAAGGATTTTGGCTTCCTCGAGTTCATTTTGGCAAACTCCAGTCTGGCTTTTTTATGTTTCTGTGTCAGCAGTGGGATCCTCCTGGCTCTCCTGTCACAGCGTTTCATTTCGTTCAGATGTCGACGGATAGTTCGAGCTGACACTGTTGCACCCTGAGTCTGCAGAACAGCTTGAATATGTTTTGAAGTTCATTGGGGTTGTTTATCCACCATTCGGACTATTCTTCGTTGCAGACTTTTATCAATTTTTCTCTTCTGTCCACGTCCAGGGAGATTAGCTACAGTGCCATGTGTTGTGAACTTCTTGATTATGTTGCGCACAGTGGACAAAGGGACATGAAGATCTCTGGAGATGGACTTGTAGCCTTGAGATTGTTGATATTTTTTGACAATTTTTGTTCTCAAGTCTTCAGACAATTCTCTGCTCTTCTTTCTGTTCTCCATGCTTAGTGTGGCACACTCAGACACACAACAGAAAGGTTGAGTCAACTTTTCTCCATTTTAACTGGCTTCAGGTGTGATTGCTATATTGCCAGCACGTGTTTCTTGTCACAGGTGAGTTCAAACGAGCATCATATGCTTGAAATAAAACAATTTACCCACAATTACGAAAGGGTGCCAATAATTTTGTCCAGCCCATTTTTGGAGTTCTGTGTGACATGATGTCAGATTTGGCTTTTTTTCTCTGTTTTGTTGTGTTGTTCCAATGCACATAAAGGAAATAAACATGTATATACAAAAACATTTGTAATTGCAATAATTTTCTGGGAGAAATGGTGCATTTTCTGGGAAAATTCCAGGGGTGCCGATAATTTCGGCCATGACTGCAAGTGTTTGAAAATGAAGAAATGTGAAGATCTCAGTAATATTGATTTGCTCAAGTCAGTAAAGTATTTTGAGAATGCTTTGGGAAAAAAATCAACAGGATTAATTAATAACGAAAAATAGCTTCTAAATTAAAAACTGTTTGGAGTTCAAGGTTCCAACTTAGCTGGTCATCTGTTGGCAGTCAGATAAAAATGAGATGTGAAATTACCCATTTAATGAATAAAAGCAATTCAGAACACTGAGTGCTAAAAAAACAAAACAATTAACAGCAGAAATTGGTCAGATTTAGAAAGTGATAAGAAGGAAATCATGCAGCTACCGTAGCCTTCTTGAATCAGAGTTGGACAACCTTGGTGTAAAGCTTTAAATGGCCTTGCATCAGACTACATCAGTACAGACTCCTCCATCACTGTGCTCCTGTCCACACACTAAGGTAAACCGATTATGGAAACCTCATTGTTCCCCAAAAATACAATTGTGCTCTGTGGGTGACAGAACCTTCCTCCACTGTACCCAGATCTTGAAACGACCTCCTTATGTAAATTAAATCAAGTGACTTGATTCATTCTTTTAAATAACACCTTAAAATTAATTTGTTCAGGAAGGCATTTAACTTATCCTTACATCCTGACCATTTTTTCACTTTACCCTCTTTGTCCAGATACAGACACAAGTCATCCCGAGCATCATAAAAAAAAGTATGTTATTTGCTCAGTGTCTTCATGTTGTAGTTTACTTATTTATTTTTTGCACTTTTATTCTGGCTTATTGTATCTTATTCTAGTTTTAACCTTTGCGTTACCAGTATATAACATTATGTAATGATTTCTGTAGGTACTATTTGTATCCAATATTGTGCATGTCCCGTTGTTCACTTTGAATTTCATTAAGCTGTTCGAGCATGGAAGTGGCGCTATTTTAAAAAAATGTTTCACCATTTCTGTCCAACCATTTCAAATCAATCGCCAACTAAAAAAACAAATAATTGCTTTCAAGTGATGTGTTTTAAAACATTTAAACTCGACAATTATTCGCAAAAAATGCACTCTATGTCAAAATAAATGATCCATCTCTAACTACTCATCAGAAGCGATCCTTGCCGTAAACAAGTCGCCCATGCAATGTTATTATCCATGGCAATTTGACAACAGGACTCTATGTTAGGATTTCAACAAAATTGAGACTTATGACATTTTGCACCACTTTACAAGTAAACATAACAGGGATCACGAATTACAACAAGCTACACGCTAACTTCCGGTGTGCCCCGATGGGAACGAGCCGTAGGGAGACAGCTGGAATGGAAGATGCTGTTGAAAGGCTCTCAACAGGCTACCATATCATACGTAAATCGGCGAACGGATTTATACACGCATGAAAATATCTGCATGTAAAAGTGGATCCTGAGCTGTCTGCAAGAATGCGGAAAAAAATGCAAAACTGCATACGCTTTCGACATTTTAATTATAATCACTGATGCCCAACACCGATTGGCCACTTCAAGGCTGTAGTCAGCCCACCACAATTGATCTCTTCACACTTTACGTGAGGCTTACAAACAGTCCAAGCCTATTTAGAGGAGCAAACATTCGACGCACACCTTGCTTCGCCTGCCACCCTTTCGAAGCGCTTGCCAAGTACGATACGCATTGCCATATGCAGCTCACCTCTCCACCAGTACTTCTGTGAAATGAGGTGCCAGGTCTGGTGCTGATTCAGGTGCTCGCCACCGGCCATGATGTGTGCGGCCTCGATCAGTTCCCGGCGCCTCTCGGCCTGCAGCACAACCTCCAATTCGGCGAACTTCTCTCTGCCCTTCTGTCGCCGCTGGTAATACAGCGTTCCATTGCGTACCACATAGCAAGCGGCTGCCTTGCGAATTTTACGTTTGGCATTACCCTCTGTTCCCGGGGCGTACGGCTCCCGTTCATCTGTGAGATAGCGCTGGATGGCGAGGTAACTCTCCTCACACGACATGCCCGATATTTGGCCTGTGGAGACACAGAAATTTGAGACAACCAAAAGGCGTTGTTTATAACATCTTCCCTGTCAGTTTCCTGTCAGCTTCCATAGAATATTTCTAACTGTTCTAACTATTCGAGATCTGAAGATAATTTGTCAAAGGGGAACTGCAAATTCTAGCCGAATGGGACTAGCTTGCATGAACAGACAAAATGGCTGCTGCACAAGCGGATGTTGCGCTTCATGGGCGTGACACCGGGATCGATGGGATTGGAAACTGTTTAGGGTGGGACCTGAAATTCTGTGTGCACTCTGATTGGCCGTAACGCCGCCACTCAAGAATGGGAAACAAGAGTCAATTAGTGGGACTGGATCGAGTCTTTTCTTCTCAAATTATTTTTGCCAAACTAAATGGTTTACTGATCTGTGATATTTGGGTCTATTCACAAACAGAAAGGCAAAAGAGAATTACTGTACGAACTATACGCCTTCAGTTAGGACGGACTCGTTTACCGCGAGGCACTACGAATCACGTGATCAGATAATACGTGATTTTCGGGATATGTAGTTTTTTTTTAAATGCCAGCGAGAATTTTGTATACAGTACAACTGTTTGTCTACCACAAAGCTCAGAAACTCCAGTGCGTCGTTTGATATAATGATCGTTTTACCAATATTTTTTTTCCGTTAGAAACACAATGCAGTATGTAAGTAAAGATTTCCCCCCCCAACATTTGGTACACTTTCATATAAATGGAAACAACTAGCGGGCCTAAAGAGAAGCTGTCCATCCTGTGTTAATGTGAAATGTGCGTAAACCTCAGAATCAAGGCACCATGTGTTGTCTGTGTGTGCACTCTGGCTTTCTTTTACTGACAGTTGTGTTCTGCTCAGTGATGTGCACAGACCTTTAGGTAGGCAGTGGCTTACAAAGGGGAGAAGGGAATCTTTGCAAGACATGATTTTTTACATTTTAATCTTGTACACAATTAGTGCCTTCCTTTACTTCTATATTTTTAATTTAACTGGAAATTTGAATGCATTGGCAAAACATTTGGGGGGTAAACGTTAACATTTAACATTATACAAAGTTATTGTCTGTTTTTCACCTGCATTATTATTATTATCAATCTTTAATTTAATATTATTTATTCTATCAGTATACTGCTGCTGGATAATGTGAATTTCCCATTGGGATTAATAAAGTACCTATCTATCTATCTATCTATCTATCTATCTATCTATCTATCTATCTATCTATCTATCTATCTGTCCATGACTGCTGATCGTGTCAAATTATCAGAAATTACTCTAAACCCCCTTTATTTTCTATAACACATTTTAAAAACACAAAATAGCAAATAATGGAATTCCCATCTAGTTACATGACATACCAAATGCACCTTAAGAGCAAGACTTCACATCATAGCCTAACACTATAACTTAAAAGCTTTGCCTAAATATGTTCATTTTATGCTGCAGGATTTTTACTTTAAAAGCAGAATGAAGGCAATGTTATGGAACAGCATTGTTCTATGATTTAACAGAAGGAACATCATTTTAGGGCGGCACAGTGGTGCAGTGGGTAGCGCTGTTGCCTCGCAGTTGGGAGACCTGGGGGCCTGGGTTCGCTTCCTGGGTCCTCCCTGCGTGGAGTTTGCATGTTCTCCCCGTGTCTGCGTGGGTTTCCTCCGGGCGCTCCGGTTTCCTCCCACAGTCCAAAGACATGCAGATTAGGTGGATTGGCGATTCTAAATTGGCCCTAGTGTGTGCTTGGTGTGTTTGTGTGTGTCCTGCGGTGGCTTGGCACCCTGCCTGGGATTGGTTCCTGCCTTGTGCCCTGTGTTGGCTGAGCTTGGCTCCAGCAGACCCCCGTGACCCTGTGTTTGGATTCAGCGGGTTGGAAAATGGATGGATGGAACATGATTTTATGTTGCCACACTTGCTGTTTACTTCACAAAACCTCAGAAGTGCCTTATTTCAGAAAATTATACAATTATGCTAGATGATTCTTCTGTTTCTATGAACTTTAACAAGTACATCAATTACTTTGTCCATTATCACACACCAAGTATGTGGCTGTCATTAATGGAAAGAAAATGCATAAGTAATAATGTAATGAGGTGGGTGCAGGATTAACTAATTAATCTACCCAGAGCAGGTCCCTTTCAAAAGAATGAAAGAACAAAAGGAACACCAAGGGATAAAATACAATTATTTATTACTTCCGGATATAAACCTAAATCATAATGATTGCTATGGGGGAACCTGAAAACAAACAACATTAATAGAGCGAAAACAATACAAAAAAACCCATATCAATCAAGTTATATGCTAGTGATAAGAATGAATACAAGCGATATCAAAATAAAACAAAATATAAAGATATACAAAATAGAAAAATGAACAAAACATTACCAGTTCCCCTAGCACTATCATGCTTTTTTTTCATCATACAGGATTAGAATATACCGTAATTATCATGGCAAAAAAATACCAAATGATGAGCACAAAACAATATTTGAAAGCTGAGACAAACAATATAACAGTAATAGCATAAAAGCAGCAGTTGACAAACAAAAGGAAGAAAAACAACTTGTATGTGAACTGCATAACGAAATAATAAAAAAAACTTTTAAGATGTCTTCCAAGTTCTATCTCTCAGATACCAACCGTCAAAATTGCACCTTATCAAATGATCAGGCAATAAACAAACTCTGCCTCTTTACTACTATCTGCTCGTCTTATACTACCCCTTAACTGTGTCCAATTAGCCTCTCTTAAATCTAATAAGGTCCCAAATGTAAGGAAAATGTATGTACTTTACTGCTTAATATTAACAACTACTTGTATAATCTTGTCACCATTGTAGAAGAAGAATGTTCTCCTCAGCACCATGTATTTTGTGTGTTTAGTAAATTAGAATTTTTATAATAACTATTTTGTAACTTGCCAGTGAGAGATGCTTTGGCTTATGAACTAACAAAAATATGTTATTCCAGGGTTCAGGAGAAATAGTGTCCACATGAATAAAATCTAAGCTGTTTCTTGTTTTTTTTTCCTCTCTCAGAGTGAATGTTTCAGGGACAAGGTCACAAGGCTGCAGAAAGTACATGTAGTTTATGCAAAGGCGTCTCTCCTGTGCTTAGCTTTGAGAACACGGATAATGCTTAGCTCAACAGACATATTGTTTAACTTTACTGTTTTGATAAGGATGTTCTTTCTGTCTTATTAATCATGAAATGCTGAATTATAAAAACCCCTCCTAATTTTTTCTCGGTGTTCAATTGAGCTTTGCGGCAATAAGTTATGCTCTTTTGAATCTCTACTTACTGTGAATCTGAATGAATAAAAAAGAGAATTGAGAAATATTATCTGCCTGCTTTCAGTGTGCCTTTTTCGTCCACACCATACAAAGAGTTTTTATTAGTTTTTGCATCTCACCCTCCTGAGTGAAACACTCCCAGCAATATCCACATAACTTTTTATGATGGACAACTATGCCCACTATGAAATGCCTACTGTCTCATCTATTTGACAAGACAAAAAAAAAAAAGATGTTTTGATTTCAGATGTGGACAGATTTGTTGGTACCCTTACTATTCATTGAAAAAGCACAGTACATCTCCTGAAAAGTGATTACATGAAAAGGAGTTGGCCCATGTATACCTGCACGCCTTTGATATGTCATCAATTAAAGCAAAGCAAGTGTATTGCTTTTTCTACAAAGATATTCTAAAATGGCCTGAACACATTTGTTGGTACCCATAGAAAAGATTATAAATAATTGGATTCAAATGTGTTTTTTTTTCAAACCTTAGTTAGTATACTCATCTTCAATCATGCAATCAATTGTCCAGTCTTATTTAAATGAAGAAAAGTAATCACACTGCTGTATGGCACGTCCCAAGTGTATCCCACACTGAAGAAGGACCAGAGAAAGCAAAGGAGATAGTTGTCTGAGGAGAACAAATAGAAAATTATTGGCAAGTATATTAATGCCAAAGGCTATACAACCATCTCCAAGCAGCTTGATGTTGTTGTGACAACAGTTACACATATTATGAAGAAATTTAAAGTCCATGGGACTGTAGCCAAACCTCTCTGGACATGCCAGCAAGGAGGAAAATTGACCTCAGAATGAGTGGAAGGATCATGAGAATGGTAGACAAAAAGCCAAGGACAACTTCCAAAGAGATACATGCTGAGCTACAAGGTCATGGTCCATCAGTGTCTGAGCAGACCATCCGTTGCTTTTTTAGTGACAGTGGGCTAAATGGAAGAAGACCTAGGAGGACTCCACTATTGAAAGAAAAAAATAGAAAAGGCAGACTTGAATTTGCTAAAATGGATATTGACAAACCACGATGCTTCTGGGAGAATGTCCTTTGGACAGATGAGACACCACTGGAGCTTTTTGACAAATTACACAAGTTCTTTGACCACAGATGAAAAAAAAAAATCAAATGTTCAAAGAAAACAACACCATATCTACTGTGAAACATGGAGGAGGCTCTGTTATGTTTTGGGGCTGCTTTGCTGCATCTGACACAAGGAGTCTGTACAGGGAACAACGAAATCTCAAGGCTATCAAAACATTCAAAAGCAAAATGTACTGTTCAGTGTCAGAAAGCTCTGTCTCAGTCACAAGTCATAGATCTCCAAACAAGATAAATACCCAAAACACACAGCTAAAAGCACTGGATAATGGCTAAAAACAAAACATCAGACTTTTCTGAAGTGGCCTTCTATGAGCCCTTATTTGAATCCTATCAAACATCTATGGAAATAACCAAAGTATGCAATCTGGAGAAGGCACCCTTCAAACCTGATACAGCTGGTACTGTGTGCTCAGGAAGACTGAGCCAAATTACCCGCTGATAGATGTAGGGGTCTCATTGGGAGCTACAGGAATTGCTTGTTTGCAGCCAGAGAGAAATTTGACTAGAAATGCATATATAAATATACTGTATATGAATGTATATATATATATATATATATATGAATGTATATATATATATATATATATATATATATATATATATATATATATATATATATATATATATATCATTCTTGGTGACAAGGCTTAATATCAGTGGTGTGAAAAACTATTTGCCCCCCTTCCTGATTTCTTATTCTTTTGCATGTTTGTCACACAAAATGTTTCTGATCATCAAACACATTTAACCATTAGTCAAATATAACACAAGTAAACACAAAATGCAGTTTTTAAATGATGGTGTTTATTATTTAGGGAGAAAAAAAATCCAAACCTACATGGCCCTGTGTGAAAAAGTAATTGCCCCCTTGTTAAAAAATAACCTAACTGTGGTGTATCACACCTGAGTTCAATTTCCGTAGCCACCCCCAGGCCTGATTACTGCCACACCTGTTTCAATCAAGAAATCGCTTAAATAGGAGCTGCCTGACACAGAGAAGTAGACCAAAAGCACCTCAAAAGCTAGACATCATGCCAAGATCCAAAGAAATTCAGGAACAAATGAGAACAGAAGTAATTGAGATCTATCAGTCTGGTAAAGGTTATAAAGCCATTTCTAAAGCTTTGGGACTCCAGCGAACCACAGTGAGAGCCATTATCCACAAATGGCAAAAACATGGAACAGTGGTGAACCTTCCCAGGAGTGGCTGGCCGACCAAAATTACCCCAAGAGCGCAGAGACGACTCATCCGAGAGGTCACAAAAGACCCCAGGACAACGTCTAAAGAACTGCAGGCCTCACTTGCCTCAATTAAGGTCAGTGTTCACGACTCCACCATAAGAAAGAGACTGGGCAAAAACGGCCTGCATGGCAGATTTCCAAGACGCAAACCACTGTTAAGCAAAAAGAACATTAGGGCTCGTCTCAATTTTGCTAAGAAACATCTCAATGATTGCCAAGACTTTTGGGAAAATACCTTGTGGACTGATGAGTCAAAAGTTGAACTTTTTGGAAGGCAAATGTCCCGTTACATCTGGCGTAAAAGGAACACAGCATTTCAGAAAAAGAACATCATACCAACAGTAAAATATGGTGGTGGTAGTGTGATGGTCTGGGGTTGTTTTGCTGCTTCAGGACCTGGAAGGCTTGCTGTGATAGATGGAACCATGAATTCTACTGTCTACCAAAAAATCCTGAAGGAGAATGTCCGGCCATCTGTTCGTCAACTCAAGCTGAAGCGATCTTGGGTGCTGCAACAGGACAATGACCCAAAAACACACCAGCAAATCCACCTCTGAATGGCTGAAGAAAAACAAAATGAAGACTTTGGAGTGGCCTAGTCAAAGTCCTGACCAGAATCCAATTGAGATGCTATGGCATGACCTTAAAAAGGCGGTTCATGCTAGAAAACCCTCAAATAAAGCTGAATTACAACAATTTTGCAAAGATGAGTGGGCCAAAATTCCTCCAGAGCACTGTAAAAGACTCATTGCAAGTTATCGCAAACGCTTGATTGCAGTTATTGCTGCTAAGGGTGACCAAACCAGTTATTAGGTTCAGGGGGCAATTACTTTTTCACACAGGGCCATGTAGGTTTGGATTTTTTTTTCTCCCTAAATAATAAAAACCACCATTTACAAACTGCATTTTGTGTTTACTTGTGTTATATTTGACTAATGGTTAAATGTGTTTGATGATCAGAAACATTTTGTGTGACAAACATGCAAAAGAATAAGAAATCAGGAAGGGGGCAAATAGTTTTTCACACCACTGTATGTGAGAAATCTAGATGCTACTAAACACAAAGTCCAGTAATGCAATTTAGTAATGGGCGCAATCCAGGAATTCTTCCACATATAGGTTTTAGTGGATTAGTCCCCTCCATTCTCCTTATTTTGGGAAATATCATAGTCAGTTATTTTAAACACATATCAAATTATCTGCTCCAATTTTGGATACCTTGAAATTTTCTGTATCCTCAATGAAAATTGCTATCTGGCTAAGAAAAAAGACTACAAATCCTAACAGCAGTGGAGATGAATGTTTCAAGGCAAAATCAGAATCAGAATCACTTTTATTTGCCAGCACTTAATGTACAGGAATTTGATTAGATTCGGAGCTGCTTATAACAGAACACGACATCACATACAAATAACACAAATCTGTTTGGCATGGAGCTACACAGTTTGACATCTGTGGCAGTGCGACGGGCGCTCAGCAGGCTCCTATCAATTATGGAAAATCCACTGCATCCACTAAACAGTGTCATCTCTAGACAGAAGAGCAGCTTCAGCGACAGACTGCTGTCATTGTCCTGCTCCACTGACAGACTGAGAAGATCGTTCCTCCCCCAAACTATGCGACTCTTCAATTCCACCCGGGGGTGTAAACATTAACATTATATAAAGTTATTGTCAGTTTTTACCTGCATTATTATCAATCTTTAATTTAATATTGTCTTTTGTATCAGTAAGGTGCTGCTGGAATATGTGAATTTCCCCTTGGGATTAATAAAGTATCTATCTATCTATCTATCTATCTATCTATCTATCTATCTATCTATCTATCTATCTATCTATCTATCTATCTATCTATCTATCAAATAGCATAAGTAAAAAAGAAAAACTTCAAAGAAAGTTGCAGAATAGTACAGTTATAAAGGAGATATGCGAATGATGATGTGCAAATGAAAGTGTGAGTGTACAGTGTGTATGCACATGCACATACATACATGTGCATACACTATACACACACACCTTTATACAGTATATGACAGAGCTCATGCATATACAAAGAAGACAAGCTAAGTTACTGGTTTGAGAGGACAATGCCTCTGGGAAAAAACTATTGAGGTATTTGTTAGTTTTAGTCTTAATTCAGCCAAAGCGTTAACCAGAGGGGAGTTTTTGGAATAAGTGATGAGCAGGGTGAGAGGAGTCTGTGGTGATCCTTTTGACATGGTTAGTGACATTAGATGTATACAGGTCTGCCACAGATGGAAGAGCACAGTCCATTTCTCAGCAGACCTCACAACATGCTGTAATTTAGATTTGGAGTGTGCCACTGCTGAACCAAACCAGCAAACAATGGAGAATATAATTACACTTTCAATCATGGCTTTGTAAAATTGAACTAGGATTAGCTGGGAAATATTTAATTTTTTTACTTGGCGTAAGAAGTACAATCACTGCAGTGCCTTTTTAGTGATGGAAGTGGTGTTAATGTCCCAGCTGAGAGTTTTTGTGATAGTTGTGCCCAGACATTTGAAGGATTCCGCTATATTGACTGCAGAATCATTCATTTCTAGTGGGAGACATTGCAAATGCTGTTTGCGAAAGTCAACAACCATTTCTACTGTCTTGGTGGTATTAAAGACCAGGGGCTTCATGTATAAATGGTGCATATGCACAAAAATGTTGCATACTCCCATTTCCACGTTCAAATTGCGATGTATAAAACCTAAACTTGGCGTAAAGCCACGCACATTTTCACAGTAGCTAAATGCTTGGCGTACACAAGTTCACCGCTTGGTTTTGCAAACTGGCGGCACCCAGCGTCAAAGCAGTGCTTTTGTTCCAGTGTGTTTTCCCTTTCTTTTTTAGATCCACATCCCTGATGTGGCTTTATCATATACTGTACACTGAAATTAACCGCATATTGTTTATTATGTAGCAGATAAGCCCTTTGTCCACCTCTTGAACCCTCAGGTACCATTCCAGACACGTTGTAAAATCACAAGACTTATTTATTTTCTTGTCTTCACGTGCACAAAGCACCCTTTCCACCACACTATTCATAAACAATATTCTCTCTCAATAATAAACACAATCCTCCTCGCCCAGACACTTTGCCACCCTACCTCCCAGCTCAGCTCAGTGTCTGGGCTTTCCCATAGTCCTTTTATATCCCCTGACCCGGAAATGGTTCCTGGCAAAACCCACAAGTCCGTTTCCTTCCGGGTCAGGGTAAACAGTCCTCTTCTTCACCCCAGGAGTACGTCGTTTCTTCCGGTCACGTGACTCCCGGGTTATAGGACACGCAAGAGCCCACTAGCCCCCCTACAGCGACTCCCGGTGGTCCCCAAGGTATCCAGCAGGGCTGTGTATATAAACTACAAAGTCCATGAGGCCCTGCTGGAACTCGGGGCACCATCATGCTGTCCGGAGGTCTCCTCCTAGCGGCCTGGGGGTGGCGACCGGAGTCTGTAGCCGGTCGTCCATCACAGTTCCCCCCCCTTAGCGACGACAACCGGGGCGGAGCGTCGATCCCCGAGAGGGACGTCCTCCTCCAGGAGAACGTGTCATCCGGACCTTGGCTACGTTGTCTAGATCCCCCGGCGAACCTTGGGGGAACGGTGTATCTTCTTTCCCACCGCTCCCCTGTCCTCCGGGGACAACTTCGCCACAAGTGGCCCGGTTGCCGACAGTTGTAGCACCGCCGACGTCCTCCTAGTGACCTCTCTTCCCGAGACCTGAAACATCTCGGGAATTCGGTCAGCTCCACCTTCTCCTCTGCCAAGGAGGGGTTAACGGCCGCTTTGCTGCTCTCTGCCCTTTTCTTTACCCTGTCAGGAGACCCACGTTTTATTTCGGGGATCTCCTGCTTTCTCTGGGGCTTGTGCACAGCGTGAGGCTCTCTATGGAAAAGAGAGAGCCTCTTTGCTGTTTGCACACCCGTTGTCCTATGTAATGTAGGAGGCGGCGTCATTAGCACCATATCGCTCCGGGTAACAGCACTTTCTAGCTGCCCCGGTTTGATTGGCACTTCCTCCGCCCCTCCAGTAACTATTGACAACTCCCTCTTCACGCGGGTCGGGGTCTTGAGGTCCGCATCGTTCTGGAGAGGCGTCTGATACCGCTGCCCCGGTTCAATCGGACCATTGCCCGACCACTCAGTCATCACACCATGCTCCACTGTCGGGTTCACAGTGCTTTGGCAGCCGCTACTTATTAAACGCGGTGCCGGCTCACACTGCGTCCCCTTATCATATACGGTACAGAAATCACTCACCTGCACCGCCGCATTAATCGAGGTCGGGGCTTCACGGCCTAATCGCCGAAGGTAGTCTTGCAGTCCTTTCAACGGAGCTTCGGCTGTAGCTCCCAGCTCCTCCACACGCTTCTTCACCTCTTCCATCCCCTGAAAGAAAGTGTATAGGGGCTCGAGATATTTCTCGAGCTCCCACAAGTTTATAAAGTTATTTGTCTCAGCCGGAGGCAAGGTTACTTTCTTGTTTCCTTCATTCACCGGCCGGGAGCCAATGAGCACGTCCACTCCTGGCACGTGCTCTGCTGGTTCGCGCATGGGCTTCTGGGACTTGGAGTCCGAAGAGGAACGGGTAGCCTCCTGCAGCTGGCTGCGGTCTGCCTTTTTAACTTTGTCGGCAGACCGTACAGTCACTTCCCGCCCCTCTTTACCTTGGTTTAAAGCTGGCGCTGCATCGCTCGCCGCCCCCTTCCCCTTCAGGGAGCTCCGACTCGTTGGGAAAGCACTGACCTCACCGAAGGCTTGAAACTGACCTTCTTCCTGGTCGCTGTCGCGCGAGGTCACGTGGACTTTGTCCTCGAATGGGCTTGTAGATGGACGACTCCTAGCCTGGCCTGCCTTCTGGGTAACGCGGCCATCTTGCCAAGGTATGAGGAAGGCATCCGACGCACCGTCTGTTTTCTGGAGGCATGCCTCTGCAAAACACGAGTAAAAAGCACCCGAAACTTCGGGCGTTTTCCCAGTACATACCTCCAACCGTGGTAGCGGTGTCTCTAATCCGTGTAGGGATTCCGGCGCGGCCGACGGCTGACAGCAACCCTGCTGTTGTGCCCTTCGGGCTTGTTCAGCCTTTATCGGCTCTCGGTCCTCCTCACACCCAGTCAGGTAAGTCCAGGTTAATTCGGCGTCCGTCATGGTCTTTACCCAGTCGGGACTGCCCTTCTTCTTCCCTGATTTTTTCCCCATTGTGGTCTGCTGTAAAGGACGGCTCACAGCTGCAGCGCTCTTGGTCGCGGGTGGGATTTTCACCTCCGCGGTTTCAAGAGGGACCTTCGTAGGGTTCTCTGCTACTACAAAATTTATATTTAACGCAGATCCTCTGCCAACGGACGGCCAGAGAATCCTGCCGACTACGCCAGTGTAGTAGATAAGCCCTTTGTCCACCTCTTGAACCCTCAGGTACCACTCCAGACACGTTGTAAAATCACAAGACTTATTTATTTTCTTGTCTTCACGTGCACAAAGCACCCTTTCCACCACACTATTCATAAACAATATTCTCTCTCAATAATAAACACAATCCTCCTCGCCCAGACACTTCGCCACCCTACCTCCCAGCTCAGCTCAGTGTCTGGGGTTTCCCATAGTCCTTTTATATCCCCTGACCCGGAAATGGTTCCTGGCAAAACCCACAAGTCCGTTTCCTTCCGGGTCAGGGTAAACAGTCCTCTTCTTCACCCCGGGAGTACGTTGTTTCTTCCGGTCACGTGACTGCGACGCACTCCCGGGTTATAGGGCACGCAAGAGCCCACTAGCCCCCCTACAGCGACTCCCGGCGGTCCCCAAGGTATCCAGCAGGGCTGTGTATATAAACTACAAAGTCCATGAGGCCCTGCTGGAACTCAGGGCACCATCATGCTGTCCGGAGGGCTCCTCCTAGCGGCCTGGGGGGTGGCGACCGGAGTCTGTAGCCGGTCGTATATCACAATTAGTTTAAGATTGTAATTAACCTGTAACAATATAATGGTCCACAGAATGGCCAAACTATTCCAAATATCATAGCTGCTTTAGCGTTGTTACTCTCACTGCACCTTCTCTTCTTCTTTCAGCTGCTCCCGTTAGGAGCACAGCAGATCATCTTTTTCCATATTACTCTCACTGCACCACTTGGAGTATTTATATCACTACAGCAGCTGAGCAGAAAGAGAATTATCGGTATACAGCACAGCATGTAGCACACACTGCCTCAGCCATGCTGCCTATTGAATTGCTCTCATACGGCAAAGCTTCAGAGCCTTTCCTGTACTGACCTTGCGGTTCAAAAACAGTTTCATCCTAAGAACTATAAAAGCAATCAATCAGTCCATCAAGTACTCCTTGTAGAACTCTTTGTACCTATAAGTACAATTACCTCACTGTAAACTTGAGATAGTTATAATATTGCACAACTTGAGCCACTTAATAAAGCGCATATTTACATATGATGATGATATCATTTTTAAGATGAAATGCAGCAAAGTATGTTTATTATATTATATACTGTAGATAATAAAACTTTAACTTCATTTAAATAATCTATATTGTTAATAATTAAACATGTGAGGACACTGTGTCGCAGCGCTAGCAAGGAGCTGGCGCCCTGTTCACGGATTGTTCCTGTCTTGCGCTGTATTCTTGCTGGGGCTGGCGTGACACTGGAAGGATAGATGGATAGAATAATTAAACATGTTCTACGAAGATATTTCAATGTTCCTTAAAAGTTTTGAAGAATCGGCGTTCTCAGCTTACAGATGGCTTAACGTCTATTACTGAGCTGATTGTGTGGCGATTGGGTATTTGGAGAAAGAAATGGAAAGACAGGAATTAGGGGTTAGTACGTTTGAAAGAGACAGTACTGCTGCAATAAATTATTTCATCGAAGGTCGCGCACGGCACAGCAAGCATCTTGCTGGAGGGCAGGAACAATCTCTGGACAGGGCTCGTCACTATCACTGCGCCACCGTGTTCCCATGTTTAATACATGCTTTAATTCCTATCATCGTGAAAATGATATCAATTATACATCTCAGTATTTTAATTATTCAGAGAGCTCTAATATCACAAATGTAATGGCCCGTTTAAGAAGCACATAGTGATTCACACACATAGAGCACATATAAGAACACATACAAAACAAAGAATTTAACGTGCTACTTTAGTTACGATGGGATTTGAGAAACTAGTAAATTAAACGATTTTAAGATGAAATTTAAGGAGTTCTACTTTAATGACAAAATAAACTACGTGATTAAAGTGGAAATTTCGAGATTAAAGTTGACATTTCCAGCTTTTTTCCCCACTGTGTCCCTATTTTTTTTTTTCTTTTCTCTGTACCTTAATAAGCGTTCATATGACACTCAGACGGTGGGCTACAACTTGCCTGTTCACAGCAACTTTAATATCTGACTACTTCTTTTTTATTTTGGGCACTGTGCGACTTTGTGAACTTAAGCTATCAAGTTTCTCAGACACTCTATGTTACTCGATCAGCTTCCTTTTGTTATTTATACCACTGTTTAAACCAACAAATAGTAGGTTTTTCCTTGCCTCCACTTGGTATTCACTGAAATTCTTCTATTTCCCCCATGCTTTTGTCATTGCCTTTTCACAGAACGCTGAACTTAAGGGCTATTTATATTGATTTGCATATTCAAAGAGGCATAATTCTAGGAGAAGTTTGGGTGTGACAGCAGGTGCGTGCACGTGCATTACTTTTCATGCTGACCGGGATTTATGGAGTGGAAGAACGCGGAAGTTGGCAAACGCACAGATTTATGCATCTGGATTTTTTTGTGCGTATGCATATTTCCGCTTTTGTCCTTAAGCCATGTTTTAGTGTGAATTCTACACACTGCGTCATGCATGAGGTCCTAAGTTATTAGTAGCAGATCAAGACACAAGATGAAACACCTCTTTTCTATATGCTGTTTCATTGCCATTAGTAATTAGACCAATAATGGTGGTGTCATCAGCGAAATTAATGATTTAAACTGAAGGATCAGTGGACCTGCAGTCATTGGTGTACAAGGAGTAAAGTAGGGACCCCACCCAAGTCCGGACTTGAGACATTTTTTCAGTTGTCTCAGACTTGGTTCTTGGCTTTTGGTATGGATCGAGTCCAGCTTTTTTCTTTTGATTTTGCGAACTTTTCATTAGCCCAGGTCGTTTACTGTGCAATATTCTTGTGTACGTTCACTGCATATGTTTTTGTTACTGCTTGGAATCACCTTTTGGAATATCCTGATTAGTTGTTTTTATTGTCTGTCATCATTGACGCTCAGTGACGTGCGGTGAAGTTAATGGCTGGTGAGGCACTGATTCCTTCAGAGCCTGGTTTACAAATATATGAACCCAAAGAAGTAGCTTATTCAGTATTTAATTGTCAGTCTGCACTTTGACTACTGGTTATGTTTCATATCTCATCAGAATTCTTTACACACACATCGGTAAGATGCATATATGGCTAAGAAAGAACGTTACATTCAGAGTGACGAGAAAGAGAGCGCATTTCTTCCGCACCATCTATGTATTATAAATTTGTTGTTGCAACTTCACAATTCATATTCATTCAATACAAATTAAAGTATAGAGTGGTGTACAAAAAAACGGATTTCAATTTCGACCTTAATTGAAATATTTAGTTGTTTTTAAAAGCTTTTAATTCTGATTCTTTAATCAACTTTAATACAGACTGTTCAACAAAAGGAGAACAAGAAAAACAAAAGAATATTTATTTAAGATCAAAATTTAGTTTTTAAATAAATATTGTATTGTTTTTTTCTTAGTCTGATCCCATTTTTTATAAAATTGAAAACCGTCTGTTGTCTTACCTTTATTTGTAAATGAAGTCCATGCCCCTTATCCTTCTCCATGAAAATCTCCATCACTTTCTTGTATCAGCCCTCCTTATTTTCCTTTAGTTTTAGAAGTCTTAATCTCCATTTTGGCAGTCAGTCAGAACAAAAAATAAAAATGAACGGACCGCTGCAGTGCCCTTGACTTTCTGATATCGCTAACTTATTGGTGCCTTGAGCATCTACGTAGAAAAACCGCAGCAACAAGCACCTGTTGGGCTCACATGCGCCCCCTTCGACGTGGCACGGTACTGTCTGCCTCGCCTTGTGCCTTTTCACTGCAGTTTTATGTCCGATCAGCAAGACTAAATAGGTCAAACACATTCATTAAAAATATTAGCCAGACTGTGGAAAGTCAGGGAGATATAATAAACGTGTCTGCAAACATTATTTTGGCAACATACAGAGATAGACAGCAACAGGAACGTGACAACAGCATGCATAAACCCAGTGTGCGAGGGATAGCGCAGTCCGAGGTGAGGTGAGGCTCGTCGCTGCCACACCTCACATTTCTCCCCTGTACTTGAACAGGCAATGCGCAAATTCTATGATTTTGACTATAAAAATTATAAAAATTATTGGAATCATACAGAAAACAAATTTATAGCACAGACCAGTGGACAAATTTATTTTATTTTATGATCTGCCTCACCTGCCTTCCCTGATCACACATCCCTGTTGGCTCTCTCATTTTCTTTGTAACAAATTCTTATTGCTGTCTTTCATCAGAGATGTTAGCCAGGAGCAGTATTTATTTACTTTGTTACTTTACTTAACTAAAAACCAATTCAGACGGGATTAGCTTTATACAAGGTGGTGGGGTAAAGTTATTTTTTACTGGAGAGCCTTTCTAGTTTTCAGTCCCATCTGAATGGCTCATGTCAGTAACTTTTCACAGACTGCACGATCACGTCGCTGTAAAAATTATGGAGACTTTTACCTTCTACAAAAAGTCAATTAAAAATAAACCTGGATAAAATGAGTCCCAGGCAAATCGACATGTCAGTGAAATTCTATCATTTGAGCCTTTCAAATGAGACTAAAATTAAAATGGTTCTCTGGTAATAATCATTTTACCCAGTGTCTCAAGTGGAGGAACTAGAGAACCACATAAGCCATTCCTTCCCATAATTGGTTAAAATGTGTGCCTGTTATGCCAATTGCGTAAACTGTAAAGTTTATGCTTGATATCAGATTTCAAAATGTTGATAACAAAAGTCAAAACCTCGATATCAAATTTGAAAAGGTTGATATCAAATTTCAAATGTTGATATCAGAAATCAAAACTTCGATATCAAATTTAAAAATAACTTTTAAAACACTTATATCTTGCCGTTATCAAATTTCAAAGCGCACAAAGGAGCTAAAAAGGCTTTCCATTGTTGGGGTTTAATGTCCCCTCGGGGGTTGGAAGATGTGCTGTCATACACTATGGGGGAGGCCTGTCATCCTTGGAGGTACAAACATATGTATTGTTCTTATAAATAAGGGTTGCTAATGTGGTCCGAACCATCGGTATACAACCCCAATTTCAAAAAAGTCGCAATACTGTTTAAAATGTAAATAAAAACAGAATGCAATTATTGGCAAATCTCATAAACCCATATTTTATTCACAATAGAACACAGAAAACATGAGACTACTATTTCATGAAAATTAGCTCATTTAGAATTTGAGGGCAACAATGCATCTCAAAAAAGTTGGGACGGGGACGCCAAAAGGCTGGAAAAGTAAGTAGTACTAAAAAGAAAAAACTGGAAGAACATTTTGCAACTAATTCAGGTCAGTAATATGACTGGGTATAAAAAATCAAAAATTGGATGCCCATGATGTTTTTCAGGGTAGGTCTTTCATATTTCAGCAAGACAAGGCTAAACCGCATGCTGCATTTATTACAACAGCATGGCTTCGTGGTGGAAGAGTCCGGGTGCTGAAATGGCCAGTCTGCAGTCCAGACCTTTCATCAATTGAAAACATTTGGCACATCATGAAACAAAAAATACAACAAAGACGACCTAGGACTAGAATACTATATCAGACGAGAATGGGACAACATTCCTCTCCCAAGAGTCCACCAACTGGTCTCCTCATTTCCCAGACGTATACAGACTGTTGTTAAAAGAAGAGGGGATGCTACACAGTGGTAAACATGGCCCTGTCACAACTTTTCTGAGACGGGTTGCTGTCATCAAATTCAAAATTAAATTACTTTTTTTTTTTTTTAAACATTGTACGTTTTCTAAGTTCAACCATCTAATGTTCCCTATATTCTATTATGAATAAAATATAGGTTTATGAGATTTTCAAACCCTTGCATTCTGTTTTTATTTACATTTTACACAGCGTCCCAACTTTTTTGGAATTGGAGTTGTACATTAACTAAGGGGAAATATGGGTCTGTATCGAAGGAGTGACACTTCACAGGAGTGACATAAATACCCTATTAAAGGAGTGACATTTTATTGGAATGACATAACGATGGAGTGACAAATTATGATTAAAATTTTATTCAATAATTTGGTATCTTGCTTCAACAGGGAGAAGGAACACAACTGAAAGTATGCTCGCCAAAAAAATCATTGTCGCCTCACCTACCACTTGGATGGTTGGTTGGATGGTTGTCACCCCTTTGAAATTTATATCTGAAGTTTCACTCCTTTGTTATGTCACTCCTATGAAATATCACTCCTTTGAATTGCTCCCAGAAATTCCGATATGGACTAGCACTGTGTCACTGCCCCTTTTCAAGTTCTCACTTTACACCTGTAAAAACCAATCCCGTCGGAATAGATCTTAAAAATTACATGACTCCCACCCCCTCCCCCTTGTATAAGCAATCCAATCCGAATATGGCTTAAAATTGGAGAATTTTTCTGCTTTACTTGATTATAAAATTCGCTTGTCAACTTCCATTTTTATTTCACTACATTTTCAATCGTAAATGACTACTTTTCCTCATATCCTTATTCATAGCGGCTACACCCATTCGGTACTGCAATATTAAACCAGAAAACAAAAGGGTTACGCAGACACAATGCTTTACTCAGTCATGTAAAACCTGTCTGTCCCGTTAGTGTGCCCCTCCTCCCCCTCAACGAGCCTACAATTACTGAGGAGTCCAGCTCATGCAGTCTGCTACTACTTTAAGGGGTTACTTTAGGGATTAAAATAGGTCACCTAAGGTTATGTTTTTCTATGTGCAATATCACAGTTCCAATGGACGGATTCGCAAGTGATCACAACTCTGTCTTATTTACTCTCAGATGGCGGAAAACAATTTCTCGCAAATAAAAAAATTGACCATATTTAAAAGACCTGATTAGTTTTAAGTAAATGAAAGATTCCCTGTGTCACATGAAATACGTTTTGTCAAGAGAAAGACTAGTCTTCAGGAACTCTGAAGACTGGTTATTTAAAAACAAGAGAATGACTCGTGGGTGATAACAGGGGGTAAGGCTTCGCAAGTGTTTGGGATTTTGATTTTTAGTTAGTGTCTCGGTCAGATTAATTAAACTGTAGGAAATTCAACTGTACCGACTCCTGCTCGTTAGAAGGCTGTTCTCTTGTTGTGTCCCTAAGCGCACATCAGCTTCATCAGGCCCGGTCTTAGGTATTATGGGGCCCTAGGCAAAAGGGGGGTCCAAGGGCCCCCTGAGGGGGAGCCCCCCTGGAAGCTCTGTGAAATGCGTGAAAATTAGACCAAGGAGTTGATCTGGGGCCCTAGGCGGTCGCCTACTTCGCCTATGCCTAAGGCCGGGCCTGATTGGGACAAATAATGCTGTAGTATATTTAAGTACATATGACAATTGCTCACTCGGACAATTTGTTTTGGGGGCCCCCAAGAAGGCGGGGTCCCTAAGCTATAGCTTGTGTAGCTTATACGTAAATCCTGCACTGAGCTTCATCCATGAAACAACTGCGACATTTTTTATTTCAACAAAACGCAGCCACTGCATATGGAGGACGAAACATGTCTTTAAATATCTTAATACATCCTTGACAAAAATAGTTGATGGAAACAAATTAACATACATAAATACTTACCTTTGGAATACATTTTTTCAAAAACGTATTCACGCCAAAGATGTATTGATTTATTTATTTTCTTCATCTCTACGTTAATGGAGTGGGCAGCCCTGATCTTTTTCTAAAGCACAATGGGTCAGGTGGATTGTTCTGATGCGAGTTAATAATAATAATACTACCACATTTTATTTATATAGCACCTTTCCCATGCTCAAGGCACTTCACAGAGTTTAAGAAAGAACAGCAGGGTATACAGTGTATAGCATTGTACTAAACCAGATAAATAAAGAAGAGTAAAGATAGTAAATTCAGAGAAAAAAAAAGCTTAACAGACAGCATATTTGATGGTCTGGCGCACACACACACAGGTTACATAAGCATCTTGACATAGAAGAAAACTGAGAGAAGGGTAATAAAGTCAGGTAGAGCTAAAAGCCGAGTTTGAGTTGTTTTTA
Source organism: Erpetoichthys calabaricus (assembly GCF_900747795.2). Classification (NCBI taxonomy): domain Eukaryota; kingdom Metazoa; phylum Chordata; class Cladistia; order Polypteriformes; family Polypteridae; genus Erpetoichthys; species Erpetoichthys calabaricus. The sequence continues at coordinate 171,771,855 of NC_041397.2, forward strand.
AAAGAATTCATGGAGTCAGCTGAGTTCCATTGCCTTGGCCTTGCTCGGATACTCTGTTACGGCTGATGCCTATAGGAGGTTGCCCACCACCATCAGTAGTGGTTTCCTTGTTGCAGCCATTGCACAACTAACAAGCCGTGAGAACTATTCTGTAGTTACTGTTGATCCTGCTTATTTTGCCCCCATGACCAACAGTGCTTTAGAAAAATGTTGCGGTTGCCCACATCATTAACAGAGAAAAAGAAATCTGAAAATAAATCAATACATCATTAGCATGATAAATAAAATTAAATTCTACCTAATTTACAGCATGAATGTATTTATACCACCAATTCACGTATTTATGCCAAAGACGTATTGATTGATTTAAGTCACGTTTCGTCCATCATGAGTGCAGGCTCGGTTTAGTTTGATTGAAAACTCATTTTCTTCCCTAGCTTTGCATATTAAACAATGTTAGATGGATTCATAACTGTTTTTGTTAATATCAATTACACTAGCGTCCATCACTGTGCAGATTATTTGGTCATGAATCTCCTATATATTTCTCTTCTGGTTCGTCCTCCTTCCACTTCAAAACCAGTCCCGCCCACACACGGCATTTCTCGATTCCTATTCGTCCTCTTCCATGTCATGCACTATATTGGCCTGTTGAGCGTAATACATCCAACAAGTACTCGAGGTGCTGCCACAACGGTAAACGTAGCTTTACCACCTTTGCGGGAGCCACCTGTGTCTTTACAACAAAATCTTACACAGCAAACATCAGAAGCTAAAAATTATCGTGAACAGATTCGATAATACAACTCTTCTCTAGCGTTTGCTTCCATGGTTGCACAGATAACGCAACCTCCTGGCCACGGACCATACTGTTTTAAAATACACGGGCAAATTTATCACCAAGTCTCTACCGTCCACATTTCCAGGAAGTCCAAGATACATGCAACAAAACTATCAGGATGCCATGGCCATAGTACGTAAATTCGGAAAGCCCGATTTATTTATCACTTTCACATGTAATCCTTCTTAGCTGGAAATTCTACATGCACACTACGTCTTTCAAGAAGTATTTATTTCTTCTTGATTTCTGAATTCCTCTCTCACCGTTTTCCGTTCCTATCCTTAGACCGCCGGCGTCGGCTAGTTTTATTTTAATACAACTTTCAATTACTTCTATCACCTAGGCAGACTTCAGGTTTGTGTGTGTTATGAAACTGCTGAAAAATGTGTTTATGTAAAGTCAACGTCTTGTTTACAATTTTGCAGATTAAAAGAAAAAAGTCAAGCTGTTTGTCCAAAATCTGTTTTTTTGTCCAGACTAAAAATATCAGTTTTTCAATATTCAAAATATAAAATTAAAGAAGTCCTGTATTCCTATACAGTGATCCCTCGCTATATCGCGCTTCGCCTTTCGCGGCTTCACTCCATCGCGGATTTTATATGTAAGCATATTTAAATATATATCGCGGATTTTTTGCTGGTTCGCGGATTTCTGCGGACAATGGGTCTTTTAATTTCTGGTACATGCTTCCTCAGTTGGTTTGCCCAGTTGATTTCATACAAGGGACGCTATTGGCAGATGGCTGAGAAACTAGATTGCTTACTCTTCTCTCTCTCTTGCGCTGACTTTCTCTGATCCTGACATATGGGGATTGAGCAGGGGGGCTGTTCGCAGACCTAGATGATACGGACGCTCGTCTAAAAATGCTGAAAGATTATCTTCACGTTGCTATCTTTTGTGCAGCTGCTTCCTGAAACGACATGCTGCACAGTGCTTCGCATACTTAAAAGCTCGAAGGGCACGTATTGATTTTTGACTGAAAAACAAACTCTGTCTCTCTCTCCCCCTGCTCCTGATGGAGGGGGTGTGAGCTGCCGCCTTCAACAGCTTTGTGCCGCGGTGCTTTGCATACTTAAAAGCCAAACAGCCCTATTGATTTGTTTGCTAGAGATTGTTTTCTCTATCTATGTGACATTCTGTGCTCCTGACACGCACTCCTTTGAAGAGGAAGATATGTTTGCATTCTTTTAATTGTGAGACAGAACTGTCATCTCTGTCTTGTCATGGAGCACAGTTTAAACTTTTGAAAAAGAGACAAATGTTTGTTTGCAGTGTTTGAATAACGTTCCTGTCTCTCTACAACCTCCTGTGTTTCTGCGCAAATCTGTGACCCAAGCATGACAATATAAAAATAACCATATACTGTATTTCAAATGCAACCACAGACTTCTGTAGTAATTGTATACGACACTAACGAGCACTGGCATTTCAGAACGGATGTAAGTAATGTGTTTGTGCACAAGGGGAAATTCATAACACATTAGAAAGTTACTTATTAAATTAATTCTTTAGAGCAGGTACCAAACTCTTTGAAAAGCAGTTTTTTGCTAAAGTTGAGTTTATGCAGTTCCAGTATCTTAAGTTGCTTAATACATTGCTTTCTGTATTTTGCACTTACCTTTGTAGCCTGTTAACTTGTTATTTACCAACAGAGAGAATTTTACTTCATGTGACTTTTACTTCAATGCAGAACATCTTTCATGAGACTGGGAGATTACACATTATGCATAGAGAATGTCAAGAGTAATGCCAAGTGACAAAGCATACTTGAAATAAAATGGCCTAAATTGACCCTGTTATTTCACTTTTGATAAAAGTGTAAAATGAACACCTAAAATATATATATTTCACTCTCATACACCAAGCTATAAAAATATTCAAAACGCATCAACTCTCAAGAATATGTTTAATTTATATAATTTGAAGAATGATCATTTTTTAGTTTGGGATTGGAGCTACATGTTCCCTACCACATTTCTGTGTCCTGCTGTGTACACGCCCACTCAGTGACTATCTATATCCATTTCCTTGCTTTAATCCATTATCTAAAATAAATCTGCAGGGGTTCTGTAGAGTCAAGTCTTAATTGCACCATCATAGTTAGTAAATTTGGGCTGGAACTAGTTAAAATTATAGTTAATGCTTGGTTTTTGACTGTCTCACTTCTACTGGGACTTGGTCTGGACTCAATCTCGACTAGATGCAGCCTTGGACTTGACAAAGCTAGACTTGACTACAGCGCTACCCAACACCCAGCAATTTCTAAAAATGCCAGAGAACTTTTTTCCCTTCATACCTGGGTGCAGATTAATAAACTATGGGTGACAAAGCCTTCTCCTTAAACTGATCTCTTCAGGACATCTTCTTGGGGATGGTAAAAATTAAAATTTAATTTCTCTTGGAATACCCTACATCAATACTAATCCATAGTTATGGAATAGCAAATAGCACTTCTAATGCACAAAAACAGCCAACAGGCAAGCACATGGCAGCCATGTTCAATGATCTACTTAATCCAAAATTAAATCTCCAAGCAGGTTATCAACTGTAAAGACATTCATTTTGTGGTTTAAAGAAGCTTTGATTTAAAGACTATATATATTATTTGTCTTTTATGAAATACGTTTTTGGGAGGAAAAAAGTGAGATTAGGGTTTTGTTTACACTATCCTTTCTTACACTGATGTCAAATTACTGAATATTGACAACAACTTCAGTTAAGTGGAGATGTATAATTGACTAGCTGATGATTCTGAAGCTTGCTTTACCCAATAAGAGTCTCCTGCCTTAGTACACTTGTATTTAAATTGAAGCATCGGCTGGTTGCTTTTCTAAAAATACCACCACCAAATACTCTTACACAAATCAAATTTATTTTAAACAGAGGTTCCACATTAGCGTTTTCCACCAACACGAGGAGCCTGTGCTTTCATGGGCTTGGCAATCTTCTGTTTAGGGGCAGCCTTAGAAGTAGCCTAAAAAGGAAAAGAGAAGCAGGAAAGGTAAAATATTAAGTATGATAATATTAATGTGTAAATACTAACTGCATAAATAGAAAAATAAAGTAAGAGATGATAGAGTGGAGTCAGACCATTGACTGAGGCTACCTAAATCTACTGTTTTTATCAGTTAAATACCTCTATAATACCAAAATCTCCACATGTCAGAGATCTTAATTATTCTAATCACAGCTACTTGTTAAAGAAGCAAAAACAGAATTAGATTCTTAATGTTATCAATTAGCGATGGGCTATAAATTGATCAATATTTTTTCTCATGAAAAACGGTGACGACAAGCTTAATGTATAAAATTTGAACATTTTTCACCTGTCTTATTTAAAAAGAAATAGACAAAGCTTGGGGCCTATCACAAAACATAGTCTTAGTGAAACACCAGAACAGCAACCAGTTCTGCACTTTGCAGTACTGCATGTTCCATTAAACTAGAAACGTGACCGTTAACAGCATGGTCCTAAATAATGTGAGGAGAGATGTTATGCAAAGTCAACTACCTGGCAAGTGAAGCTAACAAGGAAAATGTGTTAGCAGCTGACAGATAACACTAAAGAAAAGGCAAACATCAAAAGTTTGATAATGTTTTGTTTAACATAAATCAGACCAAACACAACTAAACCAAATATGCAAGATATGCCACCAACAGATACTCAAAAAAATCTACTCCTCCATCTCAAAAGATACCAACTGAATATGATGCTTGTCAGAAGAAACACTCAACTAATGTGGCGAGCAATACATAGACAGCATCTGTTGTGGCAATGTTTGCAAATCGCCGCATATAAAGGACCAAAAAGGCAACAGGACATTATGAATGTAGTTGCTGACATTCACCAAGATTCATTATTTTTGAGGCACTTTTCTCACCTCCTGTCCAGTTTTATACTGTCCATCTTTGAAGGTGACTCTCTCAATGTGCACCTTTATTCCTCCTCATGCATCTCCCACGTGCACTTACTTTATCTTTGTGCTGCCAAAGCCACAATGACCAATCAGACTGCCGAGGTACTGGACACACAGACTTGTGTTTTATAATACAGTTGATGTATTAAGCTTATATTACTGTGATGTTTGCATTTAAATGTATTTGAACTGTTACACTTGATTTGTTCCATAGCTGGTTAGGTTGAGCTAAGTAACTGGTATTATTTCAATTAAAGCATTTGTTTTTGTTTAGAAAATTTTGTATATATAGTTTTTGCATGCGTTTGTTGACAATAAATATTTCAAACTATAAAAAACATTTTACTCAGTCTGCAGTATTAAGATGCACTCTTACAGTAATATGAATTTATCATGATAGAAATTTAACAGTGAAAATTGTGATTATTTTTGGCTGTATCACCCAACTCTACTATCAGTTTGCACTGCCACAATCCTGTTAAAACAGACAGCAAAGAATGGAAATGTACTGAAGCCTTTGAAGACATGGTTTTTTACATCTTTAACCTACATTGATTAAATGTAGAAATGGCATAGGACTCTACAACAAAACTCTACTGACCAACATTTTGAAGCACTCGATGCTATATGTAGACAAGCAATGCAAAATGGTGATTGACTGTCAAGACTGCACGTCTAAATCTCTTCAGAATGTAAACATTATGTTGACATTTAGAATGATAGAAAAGCAAAAATCGCAATTATACCTTATGAAAGTAGAACTGTATTTATAGTAGGATTTTTTAAAAAGTTATTTTTGAAGTGTTTTGAGTATATTTCAATATAATGCCCAATTATTTACCTTAGTACTCTGGGTCGTAGCCTTCTTGGTTACTTGCTTAGCCTTCTTAGCCTCTTTAGCAGCCCTATAAAAACAGATTACTCGATTAAAATCAAATACATTAAAATAACTTACTATTGAAAAGTGTTAATGTGCCATGTGAGAAAAGAACCCCTGCTGCCCAGAGAACATCACAAGTTTTCTGAACTGAATCGCTAGAGATAAGCATTTTTCCATTCGTTTTGCATGTGATGTCCGACACGTAGCTGGAAGTGGTCTTCTAGCCTGTGGCAATGAGCTGAAGCACTGCTTTACAAAAGGTGTCATTCCAACAGAGATCTTTGCAGGACATGTATTATCAAACACTAGCTCCTACAATGTTCCACCCCTTAAACCACCATAAATAGATGAAAACCTTATGAAAAACAATTTCAAAAATTCAACTCTCTCTTCTGCAGCATTATTAAACGAGAATATAAAACTCAAGAGGCATTTTGACTACTTTTACACATAGATTTTAATAAATCAGTCAGACTAAGGATAAAATATGCATGCTATTTTATTGAACCATTGCTTGAGCATTCTTGATATACATATTTCTTTTGGAGATGAGCCACACTGCTTAGGGTGCAGGGGAAGGGGACTTAGGACTGGCTTGGTTTCAGCAAGTTAAGCAGCTGATTAAACTCAACATTAGTAGTGAGAATAACAACATTTTATTTTTTTAGCGCCTTTAAATTAAAAATGCCACTCTGAGGTTGGGAAAGAAAAGATTGACTATGGGTTTGAATCCCATCAATAGCCACTGCCTATGTGAAGTCTTCACAACTTTCCTTAGTTTGCATGCAATTTCTCTGGCTTTCCTTTCACACCATGAAGATGTGTGTATCAGGGTATTAATTCTAACTAGGCACACTGATAAGATGTGTGTGTGACAGAAGGCATTATGAGCTAGCTCCGCATCTAGAGTTGGTATCTGACTTTTAATCAATGCTGCAAGGATAGGCATCAGTGCCACGTGACTATAATTATATACATCTGAGAATACCAAAATGGTATGTACAAAGATTTCCACAATGAACAACCAGGCACAATCAACACTTACTTGACAAAATAGTTAATCTAAACCAGAAGTCAGGCATCTGCTGAAAGTTTGTTTTAAATGGTTTCATTTAAATGAACAATAAAACCACAACTTACTGATTCACCAAGTATCAAGCACCATATATGCCTGGAGGAATGCACAAGTTATTGTTTTTACAAAAGCCAAAATTTTCTAGGACTCACAAAACGTACATAACTACAAAACACATTTGTTTCAGTCTATTTAAATAGCAACTTCTAGAAAACTAGTCAGCATTCAAAGCCCTGGAAATGCTAATAACAAAAGTTGGCTGCTTTCCTAAATTATTTCCTCTATGAGCACTACATATGCGTAAAATTTAGTGTGTCTGCGTTTGAAATGATGCATGCCAATTTAAAACATTTTGACAAAGAACTATGCAACCAGTCATGAAGGTGAAAATTTACAATTTAAATGCAAGATACACTGTTTTGATACTGGACTAAAACATACCATTGCACTTGGCAATACTGTAGATTGTAATTAAACATTTTTAAATCTACTTAACCTATATAATGCTTAATTTTGTTACAGTAGTTATTCATTTAACTTCTCTACAAACAGTATGTTCCCTGACGAAGAAGGGGGGGGGGAACCACATTTTCTTTACTGGTGACTAAAAATCTGTTTTGAATGTAAACAGTTGAAAACCTGCACAGAAATGCTATTGGTTAAATAGATCAATCCTTTATACATTTCTAATAGTTTATATAAATTTATGTAAATAAAATTTCATCAAAAATGTAAACAGTGGACTGTTACAATCAACATTCATGAGCACAAAAAAATATTAAGATATAATCTACTTTTTGTATGGCATAGCATTGGCTGCCAGTTATACCACTATGGGTATAGCTTAGAACAACTTAGGTAGAACTTTCAGATAGTAAACTTGTGACACTATAGTATGTACAGACCAACATCTTCCATCCAACAGTACTTCTTTTGTCAGGGGAAAAAAAAAATTAAAAAGGGCCAACAGATGGGCAAAAATCAGTAAACTATCAGCACTACACAACAGCAGTTCTAAAAGAGACATCTGAATGTAAAACTCACTTTGCAGGTGACAACACAACTAAACTCTGCACTGTAAAAAGGCAAAAACCAAAGCACAGAGGCAAAAGGCTAGAGAATTTCAACTAGTTCTTGCCAATTCATGCTGACTCAAAGAAAAAGTACAAGAAAAAAAATCTTAAGTATGGATCTATTCTGCCAGGTTTAAACAATACAGGCACAAGTAACTGTATAATGGTGTAGGCCAGTGTTTCTTAAACTATGGGTCTCCATCTAATTGTGTGGTAAAATTAAGCAAGTTGTCCAAGTGCAAATTCTGTAACAAGTGATAAACCCGCTTAATTATCATACTATTATTGTCAGTGTAGTATGTGAAACAATGATGCTGATGCATCACAGACAGCTTTTGCTTCTGAGGCCAAAAAAAAAAAAAAAAAAATTCCCACCTTGCATTTCACCAGTGAGACAGGACTGGCTGCAAACACTTGAATAAAAATGGGAGAGAGAGGAGGAAATGACGGATGAGCTTATAAGAGGAAGAGACCACCACAGTAGTCTGAAATGTTGAAATGAAAAAAGCAGGTGTGACTCAAGAATGTGCTGACTTTCAGTGTTTTGTGAGAGGTGAGTCAACAGAGTGAGAATATTTAATGTGTCGTGGCAGTGTTTTTATACTAAATGATGTTCCAGTGGTCATGGACAACTGGTTGGTTTCTCATTATGTGTTTGCTTTTACAACAGGCACTGAATTTAAATCAGCAAATGAGGTACTTTGTTTTATGTCAAACATGCCTTGATAAGGAAAAATTCCTTCTTACACTATTTTAAAGTAGTTCTACAGATATTAATCTACTGGTAATGTGAAATGTAAGACCAACTGAGAACTGCAAGAACACTTCAAAATATCAAATAGTGAGACATGCAATAAATATTCAGCACATCAGTCAGTAGAAAACATTTTAAATTGGAGTGTTCACTAAATTATTCAGCAAGATTTATCCCTTCACCCATAAGTAGTACGCAAATTGAGTATACGCAAATTGTTTAGGAATAACTTATCTTTTTGGGTTAAGTAAACTGTTAAACAGAAACTGTATTATTTGAAACTATTCATTTGAAAATTTTTATTTTTTAATGCTGTTAATAAATCAATGTAGCTGAATTAAAAATTTTTAATTATACAATTTAACAGGTGTCAGATGACACAGTGACCTTTCATTCTATGCCTTCTAAAATCCTCATATCCTTACCAAGCTAAAAGCTAAGCACTTCCATAAGCAGGGACACATTTAAAATCTGTTCTCATTTTGAATTATAGTTGTTTTAGGCTCAAGCTACATGTGCTCCCTGCATGGAGTCTGCATATTTTTCCAGTGTGCACGTGGATTTCCACCAACAGTCTAAACACATGCAGCGTAGGTGAACTGGCAATGCTTAACTGGCCCTATATTGTGTGTGTTCCTGCAGTGATGGGAATGACATGCTGTTCAGGAGTTGTTCCTGCTTTGCACACCATGGTTTCTGGGATAGGGGTAAGCTGCCCCATCACCCTGCTCTGAATAAACACATTTGGAATATGAATAAACAGAAAATTGCTCTCTTAATATTCACTTCAAAAATTATGACTTAAAGAAAACATTTACTTTTTTATTGTGTGGCCATTGTTATTTGTCTCTTTATCATTCTGCTGTCGTAAAGTTAATCATCTTCACTGCTGATTTTCAAATTTGGGTCCTCACAGTAAACCGTTTAATCTCCTTAAAGCATTAAGAGTTGAGCATTACTCAGGCTGTAAACATAGTGCTAAAACCGTTAGTCTTAAGCGTCAATGGGCTAACTGTACAGACGCAGCTTGTGTAAACGTTACACCTGAAAGTTACCTGGACTGTAAATGTGTCAACAGCGTTAGTGCTGAGCATTGCTTGGGAAACTATGTAGGTGTAAGCAACAGGCCTGAGTGTGTTACCCAGGCAAAGGTGCAGACACATCTTGTCCTACCCTCATAATATCTTTCTGCATATTCTTCTGTTGATAACCCTTCTTGATGAAATTCTTCAACAACATTTGGATAATACGTCATCTTTAATTGGGAACTTAAAGTGAGGAAAACGTTAAAATTTATAAGAGCTGAGAAAGCAGAAAACGTCTGTCAAAAGCATTCACATGAATGAGAGGTGAGATTACAGCGTGCGTGGCTGAAAATGGTTGACAGGAGGGCGTGACTTGAATAAATCTCATGGCCAAGGTCTCAACTCCCGTGACTTGAAAAAAATCTTCCAGAAAGCCTTCTCATTGCAGGATTTTTTTTTTTATTATAATAGAGAGATTTGTATTGTTACACTTTCTACACTTCTGACTTTATACTTTTTAGTATATTGCACATTTTACAGTACATGTAACTTTTTCATGCAAAAAAATGCAACATTTTTACACGTTTCTTCGAGAAAAAAATGTAACGCTAATAAAGCTACACATACCTGCTATAGTCTATATTTACATGACACAACGAAAGTCTTGATATAAGTAACATTTAAACACAATAACACATCTGAATAAAAAGTTACTGATCAGGCATATCCCTTCACATCATCCATGTACTGAACTGCAAACATACTTTTTTAGCAGGATAATATTCGCTAATTTGAAGATACATTTTTGGAATGGCCAGAAAATTCACCTTAATGTAGATAGATAGATACTTTATTAATCCCAAGGGGAAATTCACATAATGTTGTGGCTTTCTCAGTAAACTGATTTGAGAACAGACTCGCCAACAGCTACTGTCTATGTAGATCAATGTGCCAATTTCTGAGTCTATGACTTGACAGATTCAACCTGTTCAGAAATCAAATAAGACTACTTTGCTATTAGTTAGGCATAACTACTTAAATAATTTCAAGGTGCTCAAACAATTAATCTTCTGTAGACACAAACAAGACTCACCGGATTGCCTGTTCCCTTTGGGCTTTGCGCACTTCAGGCTTCTGATTTCTCTTGGCTAGAATTTCTGCCAGTGAGGCACCAGTAATAGCCCTTTGTAACTTCACAACACGACGAGCACGTTTCTTCTGCACCTCTTCCTACCAAACATGACAAATCAAATGTAGGTTGGTGTGAGTGAGGAGGGTTTATAAACATTTTCATGTGACATGAGACTTGAAAACAGATTCATATCTGCACATGTTTTACTATGAATCACCACCATGTCAATATGTGACAATTCTTTACTTGTATATTTAAAGCTGTGTGTTATTGCTTATAATGTATTATAATATAAGGTATATAATATATACATATTATATATTACACATGTATATAATATATACATCAAATCTCCCAAACCACATTATAGCGTCTTGTACGCCATCTTATGTAAATACTTTTAGATGATGAAAAAAATGAGTAAAAAATTATTTCCACACACCAAAAATGTTTGTGAAAGTACAACCATATTTTCCAAGCTTGGTTGACTCAAGAAATATACTTACAGACTGGCCTTTCTTGTGTTTACGTCTATACAAGACAGTCCAGTTGATTTGTCGAGGATTCCTCTTTGCAAGGAATGCCGACTCGCATTTTGCATTCAAAAATTGGAAAACCTTTAAAAGAACAAAGGTTAATTAAGCAGAACATAGCAAAATCAAGAAATTGTAATGTGCTGACAGTCTTTATTTCCCTTCAGGCACGTTTAGAAAGAGACGTCATCAAGCAGGCAACTATATTGCTTCTCCAATATATTCCTGATACAAATTTTAACCTACTTCCGGTTCACCTTATTTACTATTAAGTATATTCGCAAACAATAGTTGTTTACTTTCAAATGCCACTTGGAGAGGATGAATCCTTTATTTGTAACAAGATTTAGAGCAAATATGACGACAACCCAAAACGTCAAACAGACGTGGCTCACTAATCGAACCCGGGCGGTTTAACCCCGCGGTGGGGGTTAAGGGAGAAGATATCTAGCAACTACAAACACTGGCCTGTTCTACACTTTTGACGACAGGCTACTTATTGATTGTCATTTGACGTTCGTAACACGGACTCGCCAAAACCATCCATCAGCTACCGCTTTAACACAAAATATAAGCAACAGAGCATCATACTTGCTCGTGCATACCCCGAACACCAGAGCCAGAAGAATAAAACTTTAAAGACACAGTAACATACTGTACCAAACTTTAATCATAACACATTAAGTAAAACTCAAAAAAGAAAACAATACATTTATGAAATATCTATTTATTAAATTAGCTGAAATCAAATATGCAGCGACTTTGGTTTTACCTTCCCGTCAATCCTGGCGTATCGCCTGCCATGGCCAGGGTAGATTTTATAACCGCTAAAGCTGCAGAGTTCGACCCTGCATTTAAAAAAGAATAAAGAAGGAAAACAAAAAAAATGAATTAGATATGATATATATATCTCATGAATGAATGTATACTCGATTTTCAAGAGGATGGTTGCTGATAATAACAAGAATCACTCACTTCATGGCTACGGCTAAGATGGCGAAGAGGAAGAGAGCATCATGGGATCTCCGGATCTACCTTCCGGTAAAGAATTAATTACTCAAATAACCATTAGAAATCTAAATAACTTGTATTATATGTTATTTATCATCATTATATCTTCAGAAAACTATTAATAATATTATTTTGAAGTAGAATTATTACGACCAATCGGCAGCTAAAGCCGTTGCCTGGCGTTAGACAAGCGGGAAGTATGGCGGCTATTGAAGACACAACAGAGCCGAAAATGGCATTCCGGAAAGGTGCGTAGTGTTATCGTTGCAATATATGACTCGCATGTATCACCATACTACGGAGTATAACTGTGCGTTGTTATGAGTTTAAGTTTTGTTCTATTACAAATTTCTAGGGCCAAAATATAAAAGAAAGCGTGACCCAATTCTGTTTTGAGTGCAAACAGGGTGACTAGGCAATGCATCACGGTCAATGTAGATTTCTTCGGGACGAGTGTATATTTGGACAGATTTGCTTTTGAACAGATGAGAACTACAAATCCCATTGTTCTCTGCGCCACTTTCCGTATCTTTTGCCATCGGGCAGATTGGAACATGACAGTAGCAAAGATGCTTTTGTACACGACGGAGTACTCTTCATGTCCACGTTAAGGATTGAGGCTGGATCAGCTGTATTTTAGATTTCAGATTAAATATGTATTATTTCTTAGTTTCTTACGCGATTTTACTGTATTTTTCGGTCCACCGCAGTTGTCCCTAAAATACAGTCCTGCTAAAGGCAAATAGACAAACATTTAAGTTCGAAGAATGCTGGCTAAGTTATAAAGTAGACGTTGATTAAAGTTGTCTATGCATTTAGTTTTAAAAGTTTGATACAACTTATTTAAAATTAGCGAGTACATTCGGTGTTTTTTTTTTTCAATACCGTCCACAATGGTAATCTCCAGCTTGCCACAAGACAAAAACGGTAGGTATTTTAATTTAATCTTTTCGGATATATTTTTGAAGTTGCAGAATAGCTAAATATCACCAGTTTTTTTTTTTTATACCAAATTGATATCTGTATCCCTGCTTTAAAGTCGGCACCTCATTTTATTTCGCACCGACGGGAATATGAACAAATATCTTTCGTTGTAATATAACCGACAATGCCATAAAGTGGATTGAGTTTTATTGAATTATTGTATATCTTTAGATATTCTTTAGTTTTTTCATAATTTGCGTCACTTTTGACAACATTACTACAAGGTGGTGTTGTCATAACGCCAAATGAAAGGAGTTTGTTATAGGTTGTTACTGTTAAACAAATAACAAGGAACAACACAATTCTCAATTTCCTGAAGCTACATAGCTATATAATGAAAACAGTCAGCAGACAGATACTATAGAAATATTATACATATTTCAAATGATCACATCACCAACTTTGAATAAGCAGAAGAGCAAACTGGGAAATTTGTAAAAGGAACAAATAGCTTGATTTTAGGTGCTTGGTGTTACTTGTTTTTTTCTTTTGAGAATTCTACTCAATTAAATAGACATTAGCCTTGTTAACAAGTCTTGTAGAAACTGGAGACTTCAAAAACTTCTAGAGAGGTACACCTCAAGAACAGATTAATTCTCTTAAGCCAACAAAGATGATGCATAGGTTGAAATAATCATCTGTAAGGTAGTAATGTTTTACAATTTACCATAGATCAGAACAGAGAAAAAATGGACATGAGTACAAGTAAACTTGTTTTGTAAACTTTTAAAGAGTTATTAAAATATAAACAATAAAGCACTATGTTTCACACAGCTAATCATAATACTTTGAGCGTTTCAAAATTTTCACTTTTAAATTCACTGTATCACTGAAGTGATAGTTAGAAAAACAGTTAATTGAAAATACAGTCGTCCATGGGAGCTGTTGTTCATTCTCATATAGTTTAAGGGACATCACTTTAATATTTCTGTTAGCTCAAAATTGTAATAATGTATTTTACCAGCTTTAAGCTGTACAGTAAACTTTAACATAATAAGTGAAGAAAACGAAATAAAGGTAAGCAAAACAAACTTATGTTATAGCTGATGATATGTTATGGTGATGTACAGTATAACAATTGTCTGTTATTTTAAGATGCTGTGGTGGATCTGTCGGGTCAGGGAATCCAGAAACTGGATGAGTCATTTCCATGTCCTTCTGGCTGTCACACATTAATCCTCGACAAAAACCAGATAATAAAACTAGAACATCTGGAAAAATGCAAAGATTTAATGCAGGTATTATGCAAGAAAATATTTACTATATTTACATTCTTTCTGTTATTACCAAGTTTTTCTGTCCTTTTGTGGTTTTTGTGCATTTTCTGTTGAATATTCTGACACATGCAGTAACTAAAAATTAAATGCATTACAATTTATCTGTCAGCATTAAACACATTGTGATATCCTCTACAAATCTCAAGTAAAAAAATTATCAAAAAATTTTGATGTGTATTTCATTGATAATAATTTGAAGTGAATATAATTTTAGTCATTTTTCATGTTGATGTTCTTTTTCTTTTCCATCTCCTTTTTGTATAGTTGTCTGTGGCAAACAATCGGATTGTACGACTGATGGGATTATGTAGATTAACCAATCTCAGGGTCCTGAATTTACCTAACAATAGTATTGGCTTTATTGAAGGTTTGAAGGATCTAGTTCATTTGGAGTGGCTTAATTTAGGTGGGAATAATATCAAGGTGAGTGCATTCCCAAACATTTAATAATAAGTAGTTGTCTCAGGCATATGTAGTCCATGCCAAAAAGGTCCATCTTCAATGTATTAATCTGATTTGCCTAAAACTAATATGGAAGGCCAGCATTGTCAGGTTTATAATAATTTTATTTTATGTATTTATTTCATAGAAGCATTCTAGTGGCAGTCTTGAGAATATCAGGCTAAAAATAAAAGGTAATGATGCCCAGACAAATTAAGAGTCAAGTCATTGTGACCTCTGGCTGCTTATTCTGCTGCTGTAGAATAGTAAAAATTCCTCAATTACATGTTTTCTTTCAGCTGTGGAAATAGTGTAATTTAAGTATATTTTATAAGCACAGGAATCATTGCCAGGTGCTCAGCCCAGTTTGGCACAGAATATATTGGCTGCTTGGATATGACTTTCAGACTGTGTTCGGAATGACAGACAGATCATGTGCTGGTTGCAGGAATGTTGTTCCAACCAGGAGGAAAGATTTGGGGAAGCCAGAGGAACAACACCAAGGAAGGGATGGTGGATCATGTAACAGCAGGTTGTCATAGCTCCTATGACAATTACTTTTACCATATGTAGAGATTTTGTGTCCTCCATGGATTGCAGGATAATGCATCAAAGCCACTGACTTGATGTGGTGGGACTCTGTTCATTGCACTCTTTATATCATTTATTTTTGAACTGTTCCTTGGCCAATTGCATTTGGATTAGCGCTGGGTTAGAGCAGTCTAAACTGTAGTGGATATGCGCTACTTTGTTTTCAGCCTAGCTTGTATATTTTCAGATTATTGAATTACTGCACATTCTAAATAGTAAAGCTTAGTTGATCCAGAAACTAATTACACAAACAAGAGTCTGAAAGAATAGGTCGCATTTCATCAGTCATGGTATATTTTCCACCATTTATGCAATTTATTGTAGACAACTTAACAGAGTTACAGGAAGGCAGAGTTAACTTTTGGTATAAGTGAAAGATATGGGAAGTGTATGTATGAGTTTTTTTTTTGAAGCAATAGTCTTATGATTCATGAAATGAGCAGAAGCAATTGTAAGGTTTAGAAAAGGTTAGATATTATTCTTAAACTGTTGTATATGAGGGTGGCCTGGGTAAGGGTAAGGAGACCTGGGTTCGCTTCCCGAGTCCTCCCTGTGTGGAGTTTGCATGTTCTCCCCGTGTCTGCGTGGGTTTCTTCTGGGTGCTCCAGTTTCCTCCTACAGTCCAAAGACATGCAGGTTAGGTGTATTGGCGATCCTAAATTGTCCCTAGTGTGTGCTTGGTGTGTGAGGGTGTATGTTCCCTGCGGTGAGCTTGTGCCCTGCCCAGGGATTTGTTCCTGCCTTGTGCCCTGTGTTGGCTGGAATTGGCTCCAGCAGACCCCTGTGACCCTGCGTTAGGATATAGTGGGTTGGATATGACTGTCTGACTGTTGTATATGAAATGGGTTATTCTCAGACATATACTATGCATTAGTGAAACTGCATATGAAGATTTTTTTTGTGCTTTTCTAGTCTAAAAGCTAAAGACCCTGTACTGTCTTGTAAGGAAATTGAACTTTCTTAGTACTGAACAAAAGTGATTACTTGGGGAGCTAATTTAGGCCTCTAAATTCTCAAAAATATTTATTGATAAGGTTGATTTATTTGAATTCTTCAAGTTAAATAGATAATTGTGTGATTGTGGATGCTGGCCAAAGTTAAGGGAAAATGTATTCAATTATGTTGATTGTAGAACACATTTCTTCTCAAAAAGGTCCTGGGGGTATGGAACAAATTGGTACAAAGTCATGCAATTTTGTTTAAGTGTAATCTTGACAGCTTTTCAGAAGTATCTGGATAATATGTGATGACAAGCTAGCCATTGACTGAACTTGATGACCAGAATGGTCACTTCTCATTTGTGAAACATGAGGAGTTTTTAAATTTAAGAAATTTGTGAGCAAGTTCATGAATGAATGAATGAATGAAGGAATGAATGAATGCAAATGTGACAGTCAGTTTATATAAGATCTTTTTCAAGCTTATGTTTATATCTCTGTATTATATAAAAAAAATCTTGGGAGAAGACATTTTCAGAGAGATAATTTCAAGTCCCGCGAGACGAGGCTTTGTGTTAAGAGGTTAATTGAAACCTAACCGGTCCAAGTGGGTGTGGAAATAAAAGATAAACAGTAGATGAAGAAAAGACAAAGAGTAGAAGACAAAGTAGAACATCGTAAAGAGGTTCAAAAATGTTGGTGTGATACATGTGCAGAGCAGGTTAGAGATTATGAATGTACTAAAATTCAAAAGTCACAAAAAACTAATAGTAAAGATCGCATTAGCGCTAACAAACGGAAATTATTACTCCATGAAATAACGGAACTGCGAAAAGAGATAGAGTATATGGACATACAGTAGGTAATACGACTAAAGTATGTAGATATTGTTCGGCCCTAAAAGTTTAAGCCTGAGACTTGTAGATCGTCTAATCGTGTTGCCATCAGGGAAAAGTAGTGTTTCTTTCCAATGAAGAGGCATATCCGCGAGAAATAAAAGATTTGTTATTTGGTGAAAGTGAAATCCACAAACGCTACAGGCAAAATATCCGAATCAACAATAATCTGTTCGCGTTCACATCATTCAATGCTCAGAACATAAATTTACAGGATTTAGGACCATACCCTATTAGAATCTGTGGTCCCACATCAATTAAAGGTACTACAAGTTTAATTTCAAAGAAACCACAATTTGGTCAGGTTTATATTTATGATCACAAAGAAGCGATGCAACATAGAATCGAAAGAGTTAAACGATTGGAAGTATTAGAAATTCTACAGCCAATAATGGATACAAATCCATACATCCAAAAGTATTGCACTTTACATGAAATTTATCTGCAAAACACGTAAAAAAGTTTTCTTGGATTTCTATATGAATCTGAAAGATCAAGCTTGCATATATACTGTAATAAACCAACATGTGATGAATTGTTAGCGATAAGAGTTTCGAAAGACATTGATATCAAAGACAGAGTTGATATTCATGTTTATCCAAAAGCACAGCACAATTCATTGCAGCCAGCAGATCCGGGAAATGACTAGCCTGTAGGGCAATCGGGGGCAGAGCCCCTTAGTACTTGACTATGATAATTTTGGTAATGGTTGTCATTGACACATAGTATTTTAGTCTTCAAAGCTAAACTCTGCAATAAGTCATCCTAAAATAAAATCTTATATGTGATAACATCACAGCTACAACTTAAAATATTTAAACACAAATGAACCACTGAAGGATTCTACACATATCCTAGTCCAGCAAAGTGGGGGCAAATACAGGATTCAAGCCTGGATGAGAAACTAAAACATTGCTGCATAAACACAAACTAATAGACTGATTTAGAATCATCATTGCTGTTTTGTTCAATTATGATTCATTTGTTTATATTAATATTGTAATTTACTTAGTTCATGTGTATCTATATAGACTTTGTCATATGCCTTGTGTTCAATGGATCATACCCACTACCATGGACTGCCCTCAGCCCTATAAAGGTGAGAGTTTAACAGTTCCTGGCAGTTTATTCTGATGCACTAGGGAGTCAGTGAGTGTTTTTTGTGTCTCAGCTTGTGTTTGTTGTGTTTTCTAAATTTGTGACCTTCTGCTCTGTTTTTTGACCTTGCCTTAGATTACTGTTTTGGATTATGTTTGTCTTGGATTGCCATTTTGTGCTTCATGGAGGATTTTCATTAAGCATAGAAGCTGTGTGTTCTATATTAATATGTAACCTTTTGGTATTTTTATAATTAAACTATAGAACACAGGTGTTAACTGCTTATTTTTTATTAGCAGAATGAAATTCTGTAGGCTTATTGTTCAGTGACCATAAAAATACTTAAATAAAATTTCCTTAATATATTTTAACTAGTAAAATATGCACATAAACACAGTATAATACATATAGCATAAAAGGAAAAAAAATATAATCACAAGCTGTCATATTTCTAAAATGTACCTATTTGAAACAAGACCAATGGTAATTAAAAAAAAAAATAGTTTTCACCATTTATCCATCCATCCATCCATCTTCCAACCCGCTGAATCCGAACACAGGGTCACGGGGGTCTGCTGGAGCCAATCCCAGCCAACACAGGGCACAAGGCAGGGAACCAATCCCGGGCAGGGTGCCAACCCACCACAGGACACACACAAACACACCCACACACCAAGCACACACTAGGGCCAATTTAGAATCACCAATCCACCTAACCTGCATGTCTTTGGACTGTGGGAGGAAACCGGAGCGCCCGGAGGAAACCCACACAGACACGGGGAGAACATGCAAACTCCACGCAGGGTGAACCCGGGAAGCGAACCCGGGTCTCCTAACTGCAAGGCAGCAGCGCTACCACTGCGCCACCGTGCCGTTTATTTTAACAAAAAAGAAAACCAATTATATTTACTCAATCAATTAATTAATATTGGCAATTAAGCACTGCTTAAATATAAATATGTGCTTACAGGTTTTAATCATTTTTAATCATTAATTACACTTCAGATTTGTTGCTGTTAAAATATACTTTTACTATATTTATAAAGGTGTATATTTTCCTTCTTCAGTATATCATTCATTATTCTTGAGGTATGATTAAAAATATGGATTACCATTTTAATTATGTAGTATTTGTTTCTTACCAACACTTGAGCTGTATGACACACAGTAACAAATAATAAAGTACAAATGTATCAAATGTTCATAAGTTGTTTATCAAGACACAAGACTAACATGCTTATCAGGTTTATAAGTAAAATATACAATTTTGCTGTTAAGCAAACAAGCCTATTGTTTACTAAGCATCAATTTCAAATTCATTTTTATCTTTTTTTTTTTTTTTCCCAGTTAAAAATGCAAGCTGCTGAACTTAAAACAAGCTCGCTATCTAAAATGAAACATCATCCTTTTTAATTAAAGGACAAAAAGGTCTGAATTCAATTACGTTTTCTTGCCATTTGTCAAATTGCACAGGATGGCTTCTCCGGTTCCTTTTTCTCGGTTTATTACTCAACTTTCTTTAATGTAAGGCTAAGCTCTCTGATGAAACAAGCCTTCACTACTGCTGTTTGTTTACACTGCAGGAAACCTTTCGTAAAAGAACACTGCAACTAAATTACCATAAAGCTTGGGAAAATAGGGGCTGAAAGGTTTCAGGTTTTGTGATCAGCCAATTTATCAGTCACCGATTTGAATCATTTTTAGTGAAAAGCATCCCTAAAAATCTTTTTTTTTTTTTTTTTTTTAATAAAGTTTCTATGTAGACATCTGTGTTACTGGCAGGAATTTTTTAACAGGATTTGCCCATTTAGTGGAATTGTATTTGTTGTATTGCAGTTTTCATTACATTTCTCCTGTGAGGGACATACTCTTAAATGATACAGATTGCCCTTGCTTCATAGATTTTACATGATTTTCTAAGAAATACACAATTTTTGCCATTTTAATGCTAATACAATTGCTGAGAAAAATGCAAGCATACACTTATTTTATTAGCTCATTGTGACAGTTTTAGTTTTCTGAAGGTTGTTGAAACCTTAAAATTATTTAGAGCTACTGAGGCTCCTTTATACCTGCAGCAATATGCCTGTATAACATCTAACTGCAGCTGTGGTTTCTCTTTTTTTTTTTTTTAACTTTAGCCAAGTTTGAAATTTTTCTTCTTTTAGTAATTCTTGTGTTTGTTTGATGTTTGTTTTAGTATTTATTTATTGAACATCTGTAAAAGGCAAAATTTACCCCTTGGGTCAAATAAAGATAGATCTTTTATTTATATCTGTTAATGCATTTTTCGCAATTGAAGCATGCTTTTATTAACCATAGGCATTTACTTGGTTAATTGAAGGTATATTTTATATTTTACAAAAAAAAAAAAGAAGGATCTACAACAGTGTCTCCCAGAGAAGCTTACAATAGGGAACCAGACCAAACATGCAATGTACAGTTAAAAGAATCTTTATCACAGCTTTTCTAGTGGAGCAGTACTTCTTCTGAACTCCAGTCAAGATGGCTAGCATATATGGTGTTTTGATGTAAACGAAAAGCTGTATGGTATATACTAAGGAGCCAGTTGGTAGTGCTTGTGGGAGTATGTTGAGCAGAACAGTTCAGAAGTAAAACTTGTGTTTGTAGCTGTTTGGTAGAAAATGGCATTTTTAGATAAAATGGTACAGAAGGGCATACACAGAATTTGCAATTTAGACATTTAAGAAGCTAGCTACCAATAACCATACTATTTTAGATGAGATGTTATTGCATGTTGTAAAGAAATAAAGTGATGTTGGATGACTGCTTTCTTTAAGGACTGGTTTATACTTGATGCTTAAAACGCGTATGCACATGCATTATGGCTGTCACGCGTTTCCAGCATTCATTTGACGCGTCCTCTAAGCATGTTCTCAGAAATTAACATGACGCGTGTGCTAGTTGCAGTTATCAGCAAAAAATTGGGGGTTGCAGTGTGATCAAGTGACGTCAGAGTCTCTGTTTACTATCAACATGTGGCAAATGCGCTTTGCAGATCCCACAGGATTGATGTGCATGCTTCAATGTTTGAGGAATGGTTCGATGTGGTGAAGCAATACGGCAACATACAAATGCATTCGTGATTAAAGTTCAGAATTCAGCTTTAATCTCAATGAAATGCATTAAAGTATGTATATTACATTTTACAGATAAATTGTTAACTTGATTTAGATAATGAATACTGTTAACAACTACACATGTAGAGGTGGCACGGTGGCGGAGTGCTAGCGCTGCTGCCTTTCAGGGAGTCATGTCCCTGGTGCTCCCTGCATGGAATTTGCATGTTTTCCTGGTTGGTTTCCACAGTGTGCTCCCGTTACTTCCAAAGGCATGAACATTTAGGGATATGGTGATCCTAAAATGATGGATGTGTGTGTGTGTGTGTGTGTGTGTGTGCGTGCGCTTGTATTCACCTTGTGATGAATTGATGCCCCATCCATATATTGTTTCTGCCTTGCACCCAATACATGCTGGAATGGGTGCGTTCCTGGATTGACAGATGTAATCATTAAACATCCATCCTTTTCAGAGATATTGTGGCAAGGTGTCCTTGGAATTTAATAGATGTTTCAGGCCATTCACAACGCAAGGAAACCGAACATTTTCTCACTGTGATGATATCTCACACTGCCACTTGGTGGAATCTCCTAGATTTATGTAAAGTACACACACAAGTATAAATAGTAGAACACTTGCATAGCAGTAGCAGCTGCAGGAGCACGGGTCACGTTGCGTGAAGTGTAAACCCAGCCTTAGAAATGGAGTGTCTCATAAATAAAAAAAATTGTAAAAAAGGATTTGGAAAAGCCCTGGCAATTATATGTTCATTGCTATTTGCAGGAATAACCTTTGCTTCAAAGTGGACATATATGGTTAAATTTGGGCTTTGTTTCTTATTTCATCTAGTTTTCTACTAGGGGGCTCCGCCCCCTGCTTGCTTCGCTCGCCAACCCCTGGTGTTGGGAATGACAAAGAGCGTGATGTATGAATGAGATATAGAATAGTGTGACGGTGTAGATGATGCAAATAGAAAGCAAACAATAAAGTGTGTGGCACAGTGTAAAGGTTTATTTGAAAATTTCTTTGTACACGCCGTTTAAGTGTAAAAGGTAATTCCAGCTCAGAACTTGTAAGGTCATTTAAGATGGTTATTGTTGTGATCAGAGTCAAGTTTGTCAGAGCTTAGAAAGAGTTGTGTCTCTCCAGGAAGTAATGGAATGACTTGGGTATTAATGTTTTCCATATTAATATTTTTTGGACATAATATAGTGCGTTGTGTTAAAAGGGGCATTTGGTCTAATGAGATTGCCGTTCGAAATGTCTCTGTAACTAAGTTGTCGCAGATAAAGGCTTGAGGAATTGTAATAATATGTGCCTGAAGTCCAGCTGTATTGGTGAGTGTACCATCTCTCAGTTGTAATAAGCAATTGTTATGATCTGGTTCTGGACATCGTATCTTTTTTACTAACTGTATCTTTTGAAAGCAATGCCAATTGTCTGCGTATTTTAAGGTGCACTGAACAATAGCTGAGTGCATGGCATCTGGAAGAATAGCTAATCACTGTCTAAAATCTCGTCCTCATAAAAGTACCTTTCCTCCAAATCGAATATTATTATTCATAAACGTTTGTAGAAGTTTATGAATGGTGTTGAGTAAGTGACTTCATGCCATTGAACATTCATCAATAAACAACATTTTTTCAAGACGGATGTCACGTGCAGTGCCACCGTTAATGTTCATAGTGGATACCGATTTGTAGGATCTAATGTAGTTGATAAAGATTTCACTTTCAGGTACATCGTCAGTTATAAGCTTCTGTAGATATTCAGTATATGAATGTAAAGAAGGCACTCTAATTTGACCCTTTTGACAACAACGTGTAAATGTATAACTTGTATTGCCAGTTGTTTCTTCAGGGAAGTGAAGTGAATAACAATGATTGCAAATGACATTCATTAATCCGAATGAATTTTCCTGGTGTATGTTTTGCTTGTGCCATTTGAGAGGCGCGTTGTTGCATGTGTAGTATTTGGGACGTGTTGTTTTGGAGCTGTAATCGATTTGCCTGTGCTGTGTGAGAAGCCCGTTGTAGCCTTCGCTGCCATTAACGTATGTCTGAGACGGGAGGTGTTTCGTTTTGAATCCGTGCCTGTTGCGATGCAGCACTTTGATTGATAGTTTGCGTCATGTGGATCTAGGATGTAGATTTGTGCATATTTGCGTTGTTGATTTGTTTCAGGGTGCACTGTTCCAATGCGATGCAGTATTTGTGCACATATGCGAAAGCAGTATGGGCCATTGCCTTTTGGTGGCCTGATATTTACTCCGGTAGATGCAAAAGCAAATGAACTATTGTAGGATCTAATGCAGTTCATAAAGTTTTTACTTTTAGGTACATCGTTAGTTATAAGCTTTAGTTGAGCTTTGCGTTTTTGGAGTCGAGACATTTTTTCTTTTAGAAATATGGATAAGTAATGAGGAGTATTGCACTCACTGTTAATATGGAGCCTTTTCTGCGGTTGAACAGTTAATAGTGCCTTATTGTAATGAGATCCACCTATGCTGCATAGCCGTCTATTTTGTTGTTTCTTTCGTGTTCGTGTGTTTGTTCCTGTTATCCTTTCCTTTTCGTTTTGTACCCGTGACCGTGTATTCATGACTTGTTTCTTTCTCAGCATGCGAAATATGGATAAGTAATAAGGAGGATCGCAGTCACTTAATGTTTCCTTTTCTGCAGTTGAACGGTTAATAGTGCTTTATTGTAAGGAGATCCACCAATGCTGACACCTATGCTGTCTAGTGTGAAGGTGTTGATGTTCACTTTAGAATATGTGGCTTTGGGTGTCACTTCTTATGGATGTGTGGGGGGGGATTTTGAGGATTGTTGTCGCGCGAGCGTCTTCTTTCTTTTTGTGTTCCTGTGTCTTGTTGAATCCCCCTCTTTGTGTGTGTCCCGTCCCTTGCTTGTAGGGTCTGTGGGGTGGTTTTGTGTTCTTTTTTTTGTGTTCCATGGGCTTGTTGAATCCCCCTCTTGGTGTGTGTCCCGTCCGGTGCCTGTAGGGGCGGGGGGGTGCCTTGCTGTTGTGCGCGAGCCTTTTTTTTTAGGGTCTAGTTTCGTGTGCAATGTGTTTCGTGCTTTGCCTGCGTTTGACTACTTTTTTATGTGCCTTTCCCTTTTTTCGGTGCTCGTTGCGCCTCATTTCTCCATTTTTCCTGTGCTCACTCCTTTTTTCTGTGGTCTTGTCCGCCTCTCTCGCCCTCTTTTGTCCGCCTTTCTCGGCTCCTCAGCCGACTCTCGCGGACTCTTTTTGCGCCTGCGCAGTACGTCTTTTTGCAGCTACGGCCCATTGCCGGATGTGCCTGCGTCCATCATCCGGTTTAGCATTCTTGGTTAGTAATATGGATTGTCCGCAGTTCTTTGGAGATTTTTTTGTACAATTGCTAAAAATGCCTTTACATAACAAGGCAAGTTGCATGAACAAATGAAGGCATGTCACAATTATGAAAAAGTAAGTTGAAGAACAAAAATACAAATCTTGTCATTTTAAATTGATTGAATTTAATTTTTGGGGTTTGATATTTGACAGGAAAAAATTTTATCTACCTGTGGTACAAGTATATGCCATGACAATCCTATTTTGGCTATGGATGCAAGAAATAGAAGGGATTTTATATTGGAAAGTTAATATAATGAAAATAATGTAATATTGTCAAACTCCCTTAATCCAGATCAGGGTTGTGGGGGGGACAACAGGTGGAACACAGTGAGCAAACATAAATGAGAAAATATTGCCTCATGTTTAATGGCTTCTCTATAAACATAGTTTTATGATAACCATGTGGTCTTACACAACTCTCCTGGGGCCTCATGCATAATGCCGTGCGTAGAATTCGCACTATAGCATGACAGAAGCACAAAAGCCGAAATGTTCTTACGCACAGAAAAATCCAGATGCAGGAATCTGTGCATTCGCCAACTTCCGCGTTCTGCTACATAAATCCCATTCAGCGTGGAAATAAACGCACGTGCACGCGCCTGCTGTCCCGCCCCAACTCCTCCCAGAATTACGCCTCTTTGAATATGCAAATCAATATAAATAGCCCCTAAGCCCCGCATTCTGTGAAAAGGCAATGGCAAAAGTACGAGGAAAAATAGAAGAATTTCAGCGAATACCAAATGGAGGCAAAGAAAAACATACTATTTGTTGGGTTTAAACAGTTTTATAAGCAACAAAAGGAAGTTGATCGAGTGACATAGCTTGTTGGAGAAACTCGAAAGCTCAAGTTCACAAAGTCGCACAGTGCCCGAAATAAAAAAGTTGTCACATATCAAAGTCGGCGTGAAAAGGCGACTCGTAGCCCACCGTCTGAGTGTCATATGAAAGCTTATTGGGGTACAGTGGGGGAAAAAAAAAGTCCCACAGTGTGAAAAAAGCGCGAAATGTCAACTTTAATCTCGAAATTTCCACTTTAATTACGTAGTTTATTTTGTCATTAAAGTAGAACATCATAAGCTTCATCTTAAAATCATTTAATTTACTAGTTTCTCAAATCCCATCATAACTAAAGTAGCACATTAAATGCTTTGTTGTGTATTTGATCTTATATGTGCTCTATGTGCCTGAATCACTATGTGCTCTTCCTCCAACAGGACACAGAATCCATTACGTTCGTAATATTACAGCTCTCTGAATAATTGAAATGCTGAGAAGTATATGTGATATCATTTTCATGATGATATGAGTTAAAGCATGTTATTAAACAATGGAACACGGTGGCGGAGTGATTGTTCATGTCTTACAGCAATGTATGTATGTATGTATGTATGTATGTATGTATGTATGTATGTATGTGTATATATGTGTGTATGTATGTATGTATATATTGTAGCAGATGTAGCGTTTGTCCACCTCTCGAACCCTCAGGTACCACTCTCGAGACCAGATGAACGTATAAATATTATTTATTTTACTATTACACGGTGCACAAAGCACTCTCCACACTACACTCATATATAATAAACTATTCCAATAAACCAATCCAATCCTCCACTCCCAGACACTTCGCCCTCCTACCTCCCAGCTCCGCTCAAATGTCTGGGCTACCCATAGTCCTTTTATAGCCCCTGACCCGGAAGTGGTTCTAAGCACAACCCACAAGTCCATTTCCTTCCGGGTCAGGGCAAACAGTCTTCTTCATCCCGGGAGTACGTCGCTTCCTCCAGTCATGTGACTGAAATGCACTCCCGGGTTATAGGGCATGCAAGAGCCCACTAGCCCCCCTACAGCGACTCCTGGCGGCCCCCAAGGTATCCAGCAGGGCTGTGTCACAACACTACAAAGTCCATGAGGCCCTGCTGGAACTCGGGGCACGAATATGCTGTCCGGAGGGCTCCTCCTAGCGGCCTGGGGGTGGCGACCGGAGTCCATAGCCGGTCGTCCGTCACAATATGTATGTATGTGTATATATATATATATATATATATATATATATATATATATATATATATATATACACATACAGTGGTGTGAAAAACTATTTGCCCCCTTCCTGATTTCTTATTCTTTTGCATGTTTGTCACACAAAATGTTTCTGATCATCAAACACATTTAACCATTAGTCAAATATAACACAAGTAAATACAAAATGCAGTTTTTAAATGATGGTTTTTATTATTTAGGGAGAAAAAAAATCCAAACCTACCTGGCCCTGTGTGAAAAAGTAATTGCCCCCTTGTTAAAAAATAACCTAACTGTGGTGTATCACACCTGAGTTCAATTTCCGTAGCCACCCCCAGGCCTGATTACTGCCACACCTGTTTCAATCAAGAAATCACTTAAATAGGAGCTGCCTGACACAGAGAAGTAGACCAAAAGCACCTCAAAAGCTAGACATCATGCCAAGATCCAAAGAAATTCAGGAACAAATGAGAACAGAAGTAATTGAGATCTATCAGTCTGGTAAAGGTTATAAAGCCATTTCTAAAGTTTTGGGACTCCAGCGAACCACAGTGAGAGCCATTATCCACAAATGGCAAAAACATGGAACAGTGGTGAACCTTCCCAGGAGTGGCTGGCCGACCAAAATTACCCCAAGAGCGCAGAGACGACTCATCCGAGAGGTCACAAAAGACCCCAGGACAACGTCTAAAGAACTGCAGGCCTCACTTGCCTCAATTAAGGTCCGTGTTCACGACTCCACCATAAGAAAGAGACTGGGCAAAAACGGCCTGCATGGCAGATTTCCAAGACGCAAACCACTGTTAAGCAAAAAGAACATTAGGGCTCGTCTCAATTTTGCTAAGAAACATCTCAATGATTGCCAAGACTTTTGGGAAAATACCTTGTGGACTGATGAGACAAAAGTTGAACTTTTTGGAAGGCAAATGTCCCGTTACATCTGGCATAAAAGGAACACAGCATTTCAGAAAAAGAACATCATACCAACAGTAAAATATGGTGGTGGTAGTGTGATGGTCTGGGGTTGTTTTGCTGCTTCAGGACCTGGAAGGCTTGCTGTGATAGATGGAACCATGAATTCTACTGTCTACCAAAAAATCCTGAAGGAGAATGTCCGGCCATCTGTTCGTCAACTCAAGCTGAAGCGATCTTGGGTGCTGCAACAGGACAATGACCCAAAACACACCAGCAAATCCACCTCTGAATGGCTGAAGAAAAACAAAATGAAGACTTTGGAGTGGCCTAGTCAAAGTCCTGACCTGAATCCAATTGAGATGCTATGGCATGACCTTAAAAAGGCGGTTCATGCTAGAAAACCCTCAAATAAAGCTGAATTACAACAATTTTGCAAAGATGAGTGGGCCAAAATTCCTCCAGAGCGCTGTAAAAGACTCATTGCAAGTTATCGCAAACGCTTGATTGCAGTTATTGCTGCTAAGGGTGGCCCAACCAGTTATTAGGTTCTGGGGGCAATTACTTTTTCACACAGGGCCATGTAGGTTTGGATTTTTTTTTTCTCCCTAAATAATAAAAACCACCATTTACAAACTGCATTTTGTGTTTACTTGTGTTATATTTGACTAATGGTTAAATGTGTTTGATGATCAGAAACATTTTGTGTGACAAACATGCAAAAGAATAAGAAATCAGGAAGGGGGCAAATAGTTTTTCACACCACTGTACATATATACACATACATATATATATACATATATATATATATATACACATATATATACACACATATATATATATAATACATACATACATACATACATACATACATACATACATACATACATACATACATACATACATAGATAGATAGATAGATAGATAGATAGATATATATATATATCTATTATATATATCTATTATATATATCTATTATATATATATATCTATTATATATATATATATATATATATATATATATATATATATATATATATATATATATATATATATATATATATATATATATATATATAATATTATATATACTAGCGAAATACCCACGCTTCGCAGCGGAGAAGTAGTGTGTTAAAGAGGTTATGAAAAAGAAAAGGAAACATTTTAAAAATAATGTAACATGATTGTCAATGTAATTGTGTTGTCATTGTTATGAGTGTTGCTATACACACACACACACATAAACATATATATATACATATCTACATATACACATATCTACATATATATATATATCAACATATATATATATACACACATACATACACACATATGTACATATACACATACATAGATACAGATACATAGATACAGATACACACACATACATATATATACACACATACATATATAGATACACACACACACACACATATATATATACACACATACATACATAGATACACACACACACACACACATATATATATATATATATATATATATATATATATATATATATATAATATACACACACACACATATATATACACACATACATACATAGATACACACACAGACACATATATATAGATATATATCTACATATATACACATATCTACATATATATATATATATATATATATATATATATATATATATATATATATATAGCAAAATACCCGCGCTTCGCAGCGGAGAAGTAGTGTGTTAAAGAGGTTATGTAAACATATACATAAACATATATACATATATATACATATCTAGATATACACATATCTACATATACATATACAGTAATCCCTCGCTATATCGCGCTTCGCCTTTCGCGGCTTCACTCCATCGCGGATTTTATATGTAAGCATATTTAAATATATATTGCGGATTTTTTGCTGGTTCGCGGATTTATGCGGACAATGGGTCTTTTAATTTCTGGTACATGCTTCCTCAGTTGGTTTGCCCAGTTAATCTCATACAAGGGACGCTATTGGCAGATGGCTGAGAAGCAACGTTCCCTCTAAGGACTTGGGTGTTGTGAGCCAAATTTTTTTTTTGTGAGCCAAAATTTTATCAATTTCAAAACTTGTGAGCCACTTTCTCCTTACCGGCTTCGATTTGTTATTTTACCAACATCGGTTGATTGCGCTTTTTATCAACGCTTCTGTAGGCCTTCGTTTTAGTGGCGATGAAGTATGTCATTTACAAAGTATGTTATTTAGAATTACAAAGTAAAATTACTTGAAAATTCAAAAGTTAAGCATTATAAATATTAATACCAATTTATTAAATTACCAATAGATAGTCATAATCCCAAATCAGTAAGTTTCAAGTGAAACAGTGTGGTAACTTAAAATCAAACTTGAAGTCTTGTACATGTATCATGAATGTCTATTTCTGTACATGTCTTACAGTCTTTCTCTTCTTCCCTTTTCTTTTTTCCAAAACTTATAAACACTGTTGATATTTACATCATATCCAGCTGCTGTGTACAGTTTAATTCGCATAAGATTTTCCAGGTGATCACTGTCCAAGCGATTCCTGGTCTTAACTTTAATGGCGTTCATCAAGCTGAACCCCCTTTCACAATCAGCACTGGAAGCTTGAAAAGTTCCACAAACATCAAGCAAAAGATTTAGTCCTTTGAATTGCTCCTGCTCCTGCTGGGTGAATGCTAGTATGTCCTGAAATGTATTCATTAATCCAGCTTTCATTTTCTCTGAAACGATGCATTTGAAATCCGAAAATTCTTTACAAACATCCTTGGCAAAAATCTTCTCATCTTTCTTGAACAAGACAGAGTAACGCTTAGCCAGCTGTGCAAGATTTTCATGACCAAAAGCAAAATCATCCAGATTTCTTTGATTACAGAAATGGTCTTTATCAAATATGCACCAGTCTTTTAATTCATCAGCAGGAAATCTTCTGTCCAAATGATCACAAATTTGCTTAATAAATTTAAGAATGTTATCTGTTTTTACTGGAGATGGGGAAGAAGCAACTAAATCTTTTACAGTGTCACTGAAATGCACGTGTTCCCCCAGATACTGAGACCTCAGTTTCCTGATTTTAGCTTTGGCAAATTGATATGCCTCTACAGTGGTTAAAGCACTTCTCTGGAAAATTTTGCACAGTTCTGCCAGTTCACCAAGTACATCACATAGGATATGTAATGCCACACGATATTCAGGTTTGCTTAATTTATCAATACAATATTTGTGAACTGGATCATTGTCCTCTTCTACTTGTTCTTTGCAATATTCTAACAAAATGTCATAACTCCTATTCAAGGCAAGTACAGCAAAGTGTCTTGAGAGCCATCTAACTTCATTTATAGGTCTAAATGAAACAGCATCACAGTCTGCAGCACTGGCCATTTCCTGAAATTTATTTTTTTTTACACTTGATCTACTGAACAGTGTATATACTGTTCTTATGAGAGTTTCAATTTCCCTCATTAATGGTAACTGTTTCCAAGCATCATCAATTCCTAGGTCTTCTCGGTGAGCTACACAGTGCTGCTCTAGCAAGTGAGGAATTGATTGTCTTAATATAGCAGCAACACCATTATGCTTTCCAAGCATCACAGATGCACCATCAGATGTAAACATGACCATGCGATTTATGTTCAAGTTATTCTCATTATAAAATCTCCTTATTGCCTCAACTATTGCTGTACTGTTACAAGCAGTCAATTTGGTAATTCCAGCAAAAACAGTTTTATGAATTTTATCAGTAGTTTTTCTAAATTTGATGTACATAATCAGCATTTTTGAAACAGAAATATCTGTACTTTCATCCACCATAAGTGTGTGGAAATCAGATTCTCTAATTTCATTTAAAACTTCTGCTTTTACAACATTGTTAATGCATTCAATGAATTCAAAAGCATAATTTTTGCTTCTCCAACATTCAGGAATTTCTGTGTATTTTGCCACATGGTCATGAATTTCTTGCACAGACAGCATGGATGCATTCAACTTAACTGCAAGTAAAACATTGTCAATCAACACCTTTACCGCTTCGGGATTCGATCTGTCACGTTCATTCAATTCTTGTCTAACAATCCTATCTTCAGGCGTTTCTTTTAAAAAATTTTGTATGAATCCACGATTCTGATTTCGAAGTTTCGTGACAGCATCCAGATGAATTTTGTGACTTACGTGACGCTTCAAGTAATCAATTTTCCATTCACCCCATTTCTTTCCTGAACTCCATTCTCCGTCAACTCCTGCTTTAAGACAAAACGTACAAACAACGTCTTCCGTTTCACGATATTTAAAAATTTCTCCGAGTTTCACATTCTTATGTCCGGACCCATTTGGCAGGATGGTTTCAACCGAATAATCTGTTAACCATTCCTTCTTGAAGTTATTGCGGCTTCTCTTTGTCGCATTACATAGCAGTTCATCTTGAGCTTTGCGCTTCGACATTTTCATAAATAATGAAAAGAAATTGTAAAGTTCAAATTTTTATTTTTTACTGCGAATTTGCGAAAACAGTAATTTAACGAACGTTATGAATGCGAACTGGACCGGACCGGAACTTCCGACCTTTCAGTAGACAACATCATGGACTTTAATTGAAATATAGACCAGCTGAATGGTGGGAAAGTGCACCAATCACGCGGTCACCGGTCACATGCCATATTACACCAGCCAAGGCCCAACTTCGCCCAAGGCCAAAGTTTACTTCGTTATTATGCCGATTGAATCATGTAGCCCGAGACTCCCGAGTCACGCAGGCAACAGGATTCCCGCCAGGCCGCAGTCCGCCGGCACGTGATTTTACGAAAATTAACAAATCGGCCGCCACGTGCGCTAGGATTAAAAGTTGTGCGCCAAGGTTAAACAGTTGGTGCGCCAGCGCACGCTAGCGCAGCTTAGAGGGAACGTTGCTGAGAAGCTACCCAACTTACTTTTCTCTCTCTCTCTCTTGCGCTGACTTTCTCTGATCCTGACGTAGGGGGATTGAGCAGGGGGGCTGTTCGCACACCTAGACGATACGGACGCTCGTCTAAAAATGCTGAAAGATTATCTTCACGTTGCTACCTTCTGTGCAGCTGCTTCCTGAAGCGACATGCTGCACGGTGCTTTGCATACTTAAAAGCTCGAAGGGCACGTATTGATTTTTGATTGGAAAACAAACTCTGTCTCTCTCTCTCTCTCTTTCTCTGCTCCTGACGGAGGGGGTGTGAGCTGCTGCCTTCAACAGCTTTGTGCTGCGGTGCTTCGCATACTTAAAAGCCAAACAGCCCTATTGATTTGTTTGCTTTCCTATCTCTTTCTGACAGGCTTTGCTCCTGACGCGTACTCCTTTGAAGAGGAAGATATGTTTGCATTCTTTTAATTGTGAGACGGAACTGTCATCTCTGTCTTGTCATGGAGCACAGTTTAAACTTTTGAAAAAGAGACAAATGTTTGTTTGCAGTGTTTGAATAATGTTCCTGTCTCTCTACAACCTCCTGTGTTTCTGCGCAAATCTGTGACCCAAGCTTGACAATATAAAAATAACCATATACACATATGGTTTCTACTTCGCGGATTTTCTTATTTCGCGGGTGGCTCTGGAACGCAACCGCCGCGATGGAGGAGGGATTACTGTATATACATATACACATCCACATATACATATATATATATATATATATACATATACAAATTTACATATCTACATACATATATATATATATATATAATATATACATTCATTCACATATATATATATACTAGCAAAATACCCGCGCTTCGCAGCGGAGAAGTAGTGTGTTAAAGAGGTTATGTAAACATATATATACATAAACATATATACTTATATACAGTGATCCCTCGCTATATCGCGCTTCGCCTTTCGCGGCTTCACTCCATCGCGGATTTTATATGTAAGCATATTTAAATATATATCGCGGATTTTTCGCTGCTTCGCGGGTTTCTGCGGGCAATAGGTCTTTTAATTTCTGGTACATGCTTCCTCAGTTGGTTTGCCCAGTTGATTTCATACAAGGGACGCTATTGGCAGATGGCTGAGAAGCTATCCAGCTTACTTTCTCTCTCTCTCTCTCTTGCGCTGACGTAGGGCGGTGTGAGCAGGGGGGCTGTGTGCAGCTGCTTCCTGAAGGACAGGCTGCACGGAGCTTCGCATACTTAAAAGCTCAAAGGGCACGTATTGATTTTTTTATCTGTCTCTCGCTATCTCTCTCTCTCTCTCTCTCTCTCTCTCTCTCTTCCTGCTCCTGACAGAGGGGGTGTGAGCTGCCGCCTTCAACAGCTTTGTACCGGCGGTGCTTCGCATACTTAAAAGCCAAAAAGCCGTATTGATTTTTTTTTTGACTGCTTGCTTTGCACTCCTTTGAAAAGGAAGATATGTTTGCATTCTTTTAATTGTGAGACAGAACTGCCATCTCTGTCTTGTCATGGAGCACAGTTTAAACTTTTGAAAAAGAGACAAATGTTTGTTTGCAGTGTTTGAATAACGTTCCTGTCTCTCTACAACCTCCTGTGTTTCTGCGCAAATCTGTGACCCAAGTATGACATTCTAAAAATAACCATATAAACATATGGTTTCTACTTCGCGGATTTTCCTATTTCGCGGGTGGCTCTGGAACGCAACCCCCGCGATGGAGGAGGGATTACTGTACATATCTACATATACACATCTACATATATACATATATGTATATATATATATATATATATATATATATATATATATATATATATATATATATATATATATATATATATAGACATCCACATATATATACATATATCAACATATATATACACATACATATACACACACATATATATATATATATATATATATATATATATATATATATATATATAAATATATATACTGTATATACACATACAGACATATATATATATAGCAAAATACCCACGATTTGCAGCGGAGAAGTAGTGTGTTAAAGAGGTTATGTAACCATATATATACATAAACATATATACATATATATACATATCTACATATACATCTATAATAATAAAAGGCAAAGCCCTCACTGACTGACTGACTGACTCACTCACTCACTGACTGACTGACTCATCACTAATTCTCCAACTTCCCGTGTAGGTGGAAGGCTGAAATTTGGCAGGCTCATTCCTTACAGCTTACTTACAAAAGTTAGGCAGGTTTCATTTCGAAATTCAAAGTGTAATGGTCATAACTGGAACATATTTTTTGTCCATACACTGTAATGGAGGAGGCGGAGTCACGTATCGCGTCATCACGCCTCCTACGTAATCACGTGAACTAAAAACAAGGAAGACATTTACAGCACGAGTCACTCGCGGGAACGAAGGTAAATGACGTTAATTTTTGACTGTCTTTTAATACTGTGTAAGCATACATATTAACACATGTGCAATTAAACGTGTGCATTTACGGGGTGATTTCTCAGGCTTAAAAGCTCACCTTTTATCAAACGCGGGAAGAAAGGTAACTGACATTGTTCACTGTCTTTTAATACTGTGTAACCATACATATTAACACATGTCCAATTAAACGTGTGCATTTACGGGGTGATTTCTCAGGCTTAAAAGCTCGCCTTTTACTAAAAAGGTAAATGCAAAACTATTTTCAATCAGTTTATTGAAACGCTCCCGTTAAGGATTGCAATAACATATTCGCGAGATAAAAGAAAGAAGTAGGGGGAAATGGAGGAAGACCCGCAAACAGCGAAGAGCAAAAAATTAATTAAACAATTGAGAACGGAGCGAGTTAAGCATACAACCATGTTCATAAGGGAAACAAAGCACGGTGTAAAACGTAAGTTTAAATTAAGTTTATAGAAACGCTCCCGCTGCGGATTGCAATAACATATTCGCGAGATAAAAGTTTAATGAGAAGACACGAGGTATAAACGAACCACACGCCGTGGCGC
>NC_041397.2:171818679-171843679 GCF_900747795.2 Erpetoichthys calabaricus
TTATATATATATATATATATGTAATATTATATATATATATATATATATATATATATTATATTATATATATTATATATATATATATATATATTATATATATTATAATATATATATATATAATATATATATTATGATATATATATATATATATATATATATATATATATAATATATATATGTATATATATATATATATATATATATGTATATATATATATATGTGTTTACATAACCTCTTTAACACACTACTTCTCCGCTGTGAAGCGCGGGTATTTTTCTAGTATATATATATATATATAATGTGTACAGTAATCCCTCCTCCATCGCGTGGGTTGCGTTCCAGAGCCACCCGCGAAATAAGAAAATCCGTGAAGTAGAAACCATATGTTTATATGGTTAATTTATATTGTCATGCTTGGGTCACAGATTTGCGCAGAAACACAGGAGGTTGTACAGAGACAGGAACGTTATTCAAACACTGCAAACAAACATTTGTCTCTTTTTCAAAAGTTTAAACTGTGCTCCATGACAAGACAGAGATGACAGTTCTGTCTCACAATTAATAGAATGCAAACATATCTTCCTCTTCAAAGGAGTGCGTGTCAGGAGCACAGAATGTCACATAGATAGAGAAAACAATCTGTAGTAAACAAATCAATAGGGCTGTTTGGCTTTTAAGTATGCGAAGCACCGTGGCACAAAGCTCTTAGAGAGAGAGAGAGAGAGAGAGAAGTAAGCAATCTAGCTTCTCAGCCATCTGCCAATAGCGTCCCTTGTATGAAATCAACTGGGCAAACCAACTGAGGAAACGTACCAGAAATTAAAAGACCCATTGTCCAGAAATCCGCGAACCAGCAAAAAATCCGCGATATATACTTAAATATGTTTACATATAAAATCAGCTATGGAGTGAAGCCGCGAAAGGCAAAGCGCGATATAGCGAGGGATTATATATATATATATATATATAATATGTTACCGGGAATGTATGAAATGCAGGCATTCTATACAATGCCTGGTGTTTTTTGGGCAAAGTATGAAATATCCAAATTATTTTAATATTATATATACTTTCCCTAGACATTGTATGTAATACCTAGGCATTATATAGAATGACAAATGCTATTTAGGCAAAGTATTAAAAGAGAGTCATGAAAAGGCTTTATTGAAAAGACATATATGAAAAAGAAAGAAATACAAAAATAAAGTATAGGACTTTCTTATTGAGGAAAACAAGAGAAAATAAAATATGAACCTACTTGTTGCATCAAGGAAGGAAAAAGTTTTATTTTAAATTGCACTGAAATGCAAATGGGGAATTGTCTTTCTGAGTCGAGTGTTGAAAGTCATGTGACATTAGAAACATCATTAGTGGGAGTATTTTATACTTGCCGGTTTTTCTTTTGGCATTGTATAGAATGCCTAGGAAATGTGTGAAATGTTAATCATTTTATACTTTGACGTCCAATTTTCAGCATTCTGTGTGTTGCCTAGGAATTCTATACAATGCCTGTATTTCATACATTGCCGGTAACATACATATAAAATTCTTTTCGCGTTTGAAACGGAATTTACGTATGACCACGTGATATAGAAATTACGTATGAAACGGAAATTACGTATGACCACACGATATGGAAATTACCTTTGACCACAGAACATATTCTAATATAGGAACTAGCCAGGCACGTTCTGACAGAGAAGTTTTATTTATTCGTCCACGTGACTGTCGCTGAAACTGCCACATTGTAACTTTTTTTTAGTTGGCAGTACTTGATAGTAGAAGAGATGAGGAAAACAGCTTTGCGTTTTTCTACTTTTTAACTGCATCGAGCTGTAAACAATGAAGATGAGACCGCCTTCAGCTGCGAGGGGTTGTGTGAACAAAGTGGATGCTGGGAGGTGCGGAATATCGGGCTGCTTCACAGTTTCGGGCAGCGGCCTCTCTTCTCGCACTGACACTTCAAGTCCCCCATCAGCTCCTGGGAGAGTGGAAATCTTTGCAAATGAGTGTAATCGACGCCATCGAAGCAGGACTCTGTTTATAAATTGCCCTGCACAACTACTTACTGTCCCTTAAGGTAAGTTCAGGTCACTAAAATCCCACAACATTCAAGGTTGCTTTTGTGATTAATTATTTTAACAAGTAAATCACAGGCATGTAGTGCAAGGTTGTCAGGCAAAAATTTGGACGATCACATAGAAAATGTAATTTCTATACCACAGCGGTCGTATAACCCCTTTCACAAGGGATCTACTACTTATCTGTTGTGTTATAGCACCTTTAAAATGTAGTTTACCCGAAACCACTCCAGTTGTGCTCAATTTATCTTTACTTCTTAAATGTTAATGTTTTACTGTTTAATAACTTATAGACTACATTTTATTTTTTTCCCTTGCATTCAGTGAGCGAAGCCACTGGGTAATCAACTAGTATAGTATATAAGGACAGATGAAGCACAGATTGGCTGTGCTTACCAATATCTTAGAACAGCCCAGTATAATTGAGTAGGACTGCATTCTGTCCTCTAATTATGCAGAGGACTTTCATTATATAAAAACAACTTGCTAACATCATTTAACATATTGAGGGTTGCTTTGGACGGCTTCGAGGAGATTCTGGTCCACCATCTGGCGTCTCAGGAGGGGGAAGCAGTGCAGTGTCAACACTGTTTATGGTGGGGATGGTGCGCTGCTGACCTCGACTTGGGACGTTGTGGGTTGGTGGGGGGGAGTACTTCGAAGACCTCCTCATTCCCACTAACATGCCTTCCAATGAGGAAGCAGAGCCTGGGGACTCGGAGGTGGGCTCCCCCATCTCTGGGACTGAGGTCACAGAGATGGTCAAAAAAACTCCTTGGTGGCAGGGCCCTGAGGGTGGATGAGATACGCCCGAGTTCCTCAAGGCTCTGGATGTTGTAGGGCTGTCTTGGTTGACATGTGTCTGCAACATCGCATGGACATCAAGGACAGTGCCTCTGGATTGGCAGACTGGGGTGGTGGTCCCCCTCTTTAAGAAGGGGGACCGGAGGGTGTGTTTCCAACTACAGAGGGATCACACTCCTCAGCCTCCCTGGAAAAGTGTATTCGGGGTTCTGGAGAGGAGGGTCCGTTGGATAGTCGAACCTCGGATTCAGGAGGAACAGTGTGGTTTTTCGGTCCTGGTCGCGGAACAGTGACCAGCTCTACACCCTTAGCAGAGTCCTGGAGGGTGCATAGGAGTTCACCCAACCAGTCTACATGTGTTTTGTGGACTTGGAAAAGGCGTTCGAACCGTGTCCCTCGGGGAATCCTGTGGGGGGGTACTCTCCGGGAGTATGGGTACCAGACCCCCTGATAAGGGCTGTTTGGTCTCTGTACAAACCGGTGTCAGAGGTTGGTTCGCATTGCCGGCAGTAAGTCGAACCCGTTTCCAGTGAGAGTTGGACTCCTCCAGGGCTGCCCTTTCACTGATTCTGTTCATAACTTTTATGGAAAGAATTTCTAGGCGCAGCCAGGGTGTTGAGGGGGTCCGGTTTGGTGGATTCAGGATTGGGTCACTGCTTTTGCAGATGAATGTTGTCCTGTTTGCTTCATCAGGCCGTGATCTTCAGCTCTCTCTGGATCGGTTTCGCAGCTGAGTGTGAAGCGGCTGGGATGGGAATCAGCACCTCCAAATCCAAGAACGTGGTCCTCAGCTGGAAAAGGGTGGAGTGCCCTCTCAGGGTTGGGAGCGAGATCCTGCCTCTAGTGGAGGGAGTTCAAGTATCTCAGGGTCTTGTTCACGAGTGAGGGAAGAATGGAGCGTGAGATCGACAGGCGGATCGGTGCGGCGTCCGCAGTGATGCGGGCCTCTGCATCGGTATGTGGTGGTGAAAAAGGAGCTGAGCCGTAAGGCAAAGCTCTCAATTTACGAGGCTGATCTATGTTCCTACCCTCACCTATGGTCATGAGCTATGGGTAGTGACCGAAAGAACGAGATCGCGAATACAAGCGCTGAAATGAGTTTCCTCCGCAGGGTGTTTTGGGCTCTCCCTTAAAGGTAGGGTGAGAAGCTCAGTCATCCGGGAGGGGGCTCAGAGTAGAGCCGCTGCTCCTCCGCATCGAGAGGGGAGTCACATGAGGTGGCTGGGCATCTGATCAGGATGCCTCCCTGGTGAGGTGTTCTGGGTACGTCCAACCGGGAGGAGGCCCCGGGGATGACCCAGGGACACGCTGGAGGGGACTATGTCTCACGGCTGGCCTGGGAACGCCTCGGGATTCTCCCAGAGGGCTAGAAGAAGTGGCCGGGGAGAGGGAAGTCTGGGTATCTCTGCTGAAGCTGCTGCCCCTGCGACCTGACCTCGGATAAGCAGAAGAGGATGGATGGATGGGTTGCTTTGTATTAACTTTTAGTGCTTATACACTTGGTTGCTACCTGATGTTATATTCTTTAGCACAGCTTGCTCAATTTAAGATAATAATAATAATATTGAGACATACAAGTCCTTTAGAGTTGCCACCTGATTCTCTGTCCCTCTCATACTCCTTGTCTGGTGATTAGATTTAGGAGAACTTGATCTAATGATCTGAGAGATTTCCTGTTGCTGCTGTTACCCTTGTGCTTCTTAATAGCCTTGACTGTGTTGCAACAAATATTGAATGTTTTTATAATGTTTTAATATCCATATCCGTTGATCTTTGGAAAACTGTTATATATAGTTTACTCTGGTTACCAGCAGAGGATACCAACCTTAAAACAGCTGTTTTTGTTATCAAGTATCCACCAATGCAATTAAATGCAGACCTACACAAGTTAGTTAACCAGATGATTGGTTGGCAAGAAAACATGTTTTCCATAGACAGTTTACAACTGGTACTTTTTAAGGAATGCATGCATTCATTTTCATTTTTAGTTGAAGGCTAAGAATTATAAAGTACATGAATTACAGGTTAAAATTTTCGAAGGTTCAGACTGTTAGACCAGAAATGTGAAACTTTTTAAAAGGATTTACTGGCTGTCTAGAGTCACTGTATCTATTCATCAGTATTTTCTGTTTTGAATTGTGTAATAAAATATTCATATCTTTAGGTTATTGAACAAATGAACCATTGTGTGGCTCTAAAGCATCTGGACTTGTCAGACAATAACATTTCACAAATAGGTGACCTTTCTAAGCTTTCATCTCTCAAGGTAAGGTATACCTGCTTTAAATAATGTAGTTGTGAAAATGTTCTCATTTCATTTTTGATCTGTGCTGTAAACATGTATTGTAATAAATGGGGAGGGTACATTTTTAAACACTTTACCCTTTAGCAACAGTTTGGGTAGTACATTGATAGGAAATGCTCAATTTCTAAATATGATTCTACTGTTGTCACCTTGAATCTGTTTTGTTTAAGACTCAATATTTTGTCTTTCTTCTATCTACAGTTAGGTCCATAAATATTTGGACAGAGACAACATTTTTTCTAATTTTGGTTCTGTACATTACCACAATGAATTTTAAATGAAACAACTCAGATGCAGTTGAAGTGCAGACTTTCAGCTTTATTTCAGTGGGGTGAACAAAACGATTGCATAAAAATGTGAGGCAACTAAAGCATTTTTTTAACACAATCCCTTCATTTCAGGGGCTCAAAAGTAATTGGACAATTGACTCAAAGGGCTATTTCATGGCAGGTGTGGGGCAAGTCCGTCGTTATGGTCATTATCAATTAGGCAATAAAAGGCCTGGAGTTGATTTGTGGTGTGGTGCTTGCATGTGGAAGATTTGCTGTGAACAGACAACATGCGGTCAAAGGAGCTCTCCATGCAGGTGAAAGAAGGCGGCCATCCTTAGCTGCGAAAAACAGAAAAAACCCATCCAAGAAATTGCTACAATATTACGAGTGGCAAAATCTGCAGTTTGTACATCCTGAGAAAGAAAGCAAGCACTGTGAACTCAGCAATGCAAAAAGACCTAGACGTCCACGGGAAGACAACGAGTGGTGAATGATCGCAGAATCATTTCCATGGTGAAGAGAAACCCCTTCACAACAGCCAACCAAGTGAACAACACTCTCCAGGGGTAGGCGTATCGATATCCAAGTCTACCATAAGGAGAAGACTGCATGAAAGTAAATACAGAGGGTGCACTGCAAGGTGCAAGCCACTCATAAGCCTCAAGAATAGAAAGCTAGATTGGACCTTTGCTAAAGAACATCTAAAAAAAGCCAGCACAGTTC
Organism: Erpetoichthys calabaricus; assembly: GCF_900747795.2. Lineage (NCBI taxonomy): Eukaryota > Metazoa > Chordata > Cladistia > Polypteriformes > Polypteridae > Erpetoichthys > Erpetoichthys calabaricus. The sequence goes on from NC_041397.2 coordinate 171,824,866, forward strand.
TGGAAAAACATTCTTTGGACAGATGAAACCAAGATCAACCTCTACCAGAATGATGGCAAGAAAAAAGTATTGGAGAAGGGGCGTGGGAACAGCTCATTTATCCAAAGCATACCACATCATCTGTAAAACATGGTGAAAAGCAGTGTGATGGCTTGTGGCGTGCATAGCTTGCCAGTGGCACTGGTGACACTAGTGTGTATTGATGATTGTGACACGGGACCAGAAGGCAGCCCGAATGAATTCTGAGGCGTTTCAGAGACATACTGCTGCTCTCAAATCCAGCGAAATGCAGTCAAATTGATTGGGCGGCGTTTTCATGATGCAGATGGGACAATGACCCAAAACATTCAGCCAAAGCAACCCAGGAGTTTTATTAAAGCAAAGAAGTGGAAAATTCTTGAATGACCAAGTCAGTCACCTGATCGTAACCCAACTGAGCATGCATTTCACTTGTTGACGACTAAACTTTGGACAGAAAGGCCCACAAACAAACGAGCAACTGAAAGCCGCTGCAGTAAAGGCGTGGCAGAGCATTAAAAAGGAGGAAACCCAGCATCTGGTGATGTCCATGAGTTCAAGACTTCAGGCTGTCATTGCCAGAAAAGGGTTTTCAACCAAGTATTAGAAATAAACAATGTTATTTCCAGTAATTTAATTTGTCCAATTACTTTTGAGGCCCTGAAATGAAGGGATTGTGTTAAAAAAAAAAAAAAATGCTTTAGTTGCCCTCACATTTTTATGCAATTGTTTTGTTCAACCCCACTGAATTAAAGCTGAAAGTCTGCACTTCAACTGCATCTGAGTTGTTTCATTTAAAATTCGTTGTGGTAATGTACAGAACCAAAATTAGAAAAATGTTGTCTCTGTCCAAATATTTATGGACCTAACTATCTATCTATCTATCTTTTTTTTAACCTGCTTAAATCAGTTTTTTAGTTTGGATAGGTGAGGTGCCATTGCAGGATATACACTGTAGACATAACAATAAACTATATATATATATAATATAAACTGATGCAGTCACTCATATAACTATATTTTAAGGTCACAATTTAGCCTGACCTTTATGTCTTTTAAATGTAGATGGAAAGCCAGTTTCCTTCAGCCTAAACTACCTTGTATTAGAATAAGCAGGTGTTTAGAATGAATTTAATACATGAACATATATGACACCTTGTTGCCTGTCATATATTTTCTTTTCTCTCAATCATCATTGTCATATTACAGTGGTCAAGATTTTGGAGACACCTACAAAACAGAAAGCATACATCCCATGCCATGAATACATCACTCCTAAACAGCACATGCAGTGATCAGAAAAGTGTTAAAACCTGTATTATATTTTACTTCTTTAAAGTAGCCACCTTTGCCTTGTTGACAGCATTACATGCTGTTGGCATTCTCTCAACCAGTGTGATTTCGCTACCTTGGGTAGTTTTCCAACAGTCATCTACTGCAGTACTCTCTTCTAAATTGTTGTTTCACAGTCTGGAGATGCGTTTTGGGTCATTGACCTGTTTGAAATACAAAAATGGGACTGCCCAATTAGGTGCAAAACCAGTTGGGGTGGCTTGTTGCTGCAGAATGCTGTGGTAGCCATTATGGTTAAATATTTCAGTAAATGAACCACAGAGAAGACCATTAAAGGTAATAATTGTTGGAGAAATAACAATTTTGAAGTGAGATTGTCTATTCAGACGTGAGTCTAAGTTTAGACTAAACCAAGCTGGAAGTTGAGGTGGCAGAGGCGGAAGGGGGCGCTCTCAGGTGACTGGAACCTGGAAGTAACATCCAACATCTTACATTCTTCACCTGTTAGATTTATGGACAAATTAAGAGGAGAAACATTAGGCAATAGCGCTACACTCTTGACTCGGGGTGGAATTACCATATGACAAGCCCTGAAATTGTCTTGTGTGTGAGAGTGCTGTTAAATTCTAAATAAATTGCTGGTAGTGCCATTAACAAAGCAGTCCCCCACTTTCTTCCCCTTTGTCACAGTAAGAATTTCCCATGCAAATATTGTCTGTTCACTTTCTCTCTGTTTCAAGAAGACTTGGAGGTTGCAACCAAAAATTAAAATTGGGATTATCTGACCAAAGATTAGATGTGTACTAATCTGATGTCAACTGCCTGTTTTTCTTGGCCCAAAAAAAAGCAGTTTCTCTTTATTTGCATCCTTCAGTGCTGGTTTGTTTTCAGCACTTCTACCACAAACTCCTGATTCATGCAGTCTTTTCTGAACAGGTGTTAATTAGATATGTTTGTTGCATGAACTTTATAGCACATTTACTTTGGCTGTAATCTGAAGTGATGTTAACTGTTAATTCCTGAAGCGGGAAACACTAGTAAACTTATCCTTGGCAGCAGAGGCAACTTTCAGTCCTCTCTTCTTGTGGTCCTCATGAATATTAGTTTCACTTTAGCACATGATGGTTTCTGTGCCTGCACTTAAAGGAGATTTGGAAGTTCCTGATGTTTTCTGGATTGAGTGATCTTCATTTCTTAATGTGATTAGGACTGTTTTTTTTTGTTTACCAAGCTGAGCTGCTTTTGCCATATTATGTAATGCTTCAACTAGAAAAATATGGCTCAAATGTATTCGCAAAGAAAGAAGTTCCACAAATTTAATTTTCAACATGCACACATACATTCATATGAAAAAGTTTAGGAACCCCTTCTCAGCCTGCATAATAATTTACTCTACTTTCAACAAAAAAGATAACAGTGGTATGTCTTTCATTTCCTAGGAACATCTGAGTACTGGGGTGTTTTCCGATCAAAGATTTTTTAGTGAAGCAGTAATAAGTTGAATGAAATTAAATCAAATGTGAAAACTGGTTGTGCAAAAATTTGGGTACCCTTGTAATTTTGCTGATTTTGAATGCATGTAACTGCTCAATACTGATTACTTGCAACACCAAATTGGTTGAATTACCTTGTTAAGCCTTGAACTTCATAGACAGGTGTGTCCAATCACGAGAAAAGATATTTAAGGTGGTCAATTGCAAGTTATGCTTCCCTTTGACTCTCCTCTGAAGAATGACAGCATGGGACCCTCAAAGCAACTCTCAAACGATCTGAAAACAAAGATTGTTCAGTATCTTGGTTTAGGGGAAGGCTACAAAAAGCTATCTCAGAGGTTTATACTGTCAGTTTCAACTGTAAGGAATGTAATCAGGAAATGGAAGGCCACAGGCACAGTTGCTGTTAAACCCAGGTCTGGCAGGCCAAGAAAAATACAGGAGCGGCATATGCGCAGGATTGTGAGTATGGTTACAGACAACCCACAGATCACCTCCAAAGACCTGCAAGAATATCTTGCTGCAGATGGTGTATCTGTACATCGTTCTACAATTCAGTGCAATTTGCACAAAGAACATCTGTATGGCAGGGTGATGAGAAAGAAGCCCTTTCTGCACTCACGCCTCAAACCGAGTCGCTTGTTGTATGCAAATGCTCATTTAGACAAGCCAGATTTATTTTGGAACAAAGTGCTTTGGACTGATGAGACAAAAATTGAGTTATTTGGTCATAACAAAAAGCACTTTGCATGGCGAAAGAAGAACACTGCATTCCAAGAAAAACACCTGCTACCTACTATAAAATTTGCTGGAGGTTCCATCATGCTGTGGGGCTCGTTCAGGGACTGGGGCCCTTGTTAAAGTCGAGGGTCGGATGATTTCAACAAATTCTTCAGGATAATGTTCAAGCATCAGTCACAAAGTTGAAGTTACACAGGGGTTGGATATTACAACAAAACAATGACCCAAAACACAGTTTGAAATCTACAAAGGCATTCATGCAGAGGGAGAAGTACAATGTTCTGGAATGGCCGTCACAGTCCCCTGACTTGAATATCATCGAAAATCTATGGGATGATTTGAAGCAGGCTGTCCATGCTCGGCAGCCATCAAATTTAACCGAACTGGAGAGATTTTGAATAGAAGAATGGTCAAAAATACCTCCATCCAGAATTCAGACCCTCATCAAAGTCTATAGGAGGCGTCTAGAGGCTGTTATATATGCAAAAGGAGGCTCAATTAAGTATTGATGTAATACTGTATCTCTGTTGGGGTGCCCAAATTTATGCACCTGTCTAATTTTGTTATGATGCATATTGCATATTTTCTGTTAATCCAATAAACTTAATGTCACTGCTGAAATACTACTGTTTCCATAAGGCATGTCATATATTAAAACGAAGTTGCTACTTTGAAAGCTCAGCCAATGATGAACAAAAATCCAAAGAATTAAGAGGGGTTCCCAAACTTTTTCATATGACTGTAGTTATTAGGATGATATCATGATTATGGTTCAACATTTTCTAACTCTAAATTTCACCAAAGTTCTAAATAAAAACTGCTTGTTCACAGAGTGCTTTTAAAAATTAAATTAATAGATTTTTGTTTTTTAAAGAAATCCATACATAGGGATTAGACTTAGAGTTAAGATGAAAAAATTTAAAATTATGGAAAACCTATTCAGTCATTGACATAAAAACATTTTAACTATCACTTTAAAGATAAAATTGAAATTAATATTAGACGCTGCATTTTTTGAAAACTATACTCTTAATCTTCGCGTTTTCACTAATGGATGGTGGAGGAACTCTAGTAAGTGAAATATAAGTGCTTCTTATTAAATTGTAAACAGTTACAAGATAATATAGAATTACAGTAAGGTATTTTCTTGTGTTTTAATTTTATAAATACATTGCTAAAATATTTTAATGCAGGCTGTGTTACGTAATCACATTTATGAAGTATGTATTCTCCTCTGATAGTAATTTTGCCTGTACTTTTTTTTATTTTTATATGCGTTAATCATGTACTACAGACACTTCTGCTACATGGAAATAGCATCACAACGCTACGCCAGGTGCCTACTCACTTACCAACAGGACTGTCAATTCTTTCACTTGCAGAAAATGAAATAAGAGATCTTAATGAGGTAATATATCTTGGTTTTCTTTGTGATACTTTCAAAAGCTATAATGTATTTATAGGTTACACTATAAATATCATGCAGAAACTATGTATGTGTGTATGAGGTGGAGAGGGGGTGGGAGTGTATATGTACCAAAGATATACAAACACACACTTTAGACTGGAATAAGCAGATCCGGGAATGTTTTTATTATGTTCTATAATGTAATATCTAGGAAATGCTTGGCAAACCATGAGACTTAAGTCTGCAGAAATCCTTTAAAAACAGATATATTAGCACTTTTTATGCTATTTTTAAGATTGTTTTTAACCCATGATATTATTTATCCATCAACACAGTGGCGAGGGTCTTTTGAAGTGGGGAAAGTTCTTATGCAGAGTTAATTTTCTGGAGGTGAAGATAAGCAAACTAAACATGGCTTCTTTCTTTCTGCTAGTCAACATCTTTCCTCCATGACATTTGTGTGTGATAATGTGGTCAGTCCACCTGTGATTGCCTTATTTTGCACACTTCTGCAAAGAGAGGAGGATGGTATCTGAGACATCCAGACTTTTTACTGCTCTTTTTAGAAACAAAACAAACCTCAACAACCACAATTTCAAGTATAGCTTTGGCTAGCAGTATTTCATCCAGCCATCCATTATCCAACCTGCTATATCCTAACTACATGGTCACGGGGGTCTGCTGGAGCCAATCCCAGCCAACACAGGGCACAAAGCAGGAAACAAACCCCGGGCAGGGTGCAAGCCCACCACAGGGCACACACACACCCACACACCAAGCACACACTAGGGACAATTTTAGAATCGCCAATGCACCTAACCTGCATGTCTTTAGACTGTGGGAGGAAACCCACGCAGACACAGGGAGAACATGCAGACTCCACGCAGGGTGGACCCAGGAAGCAAACCTGGGTCTCCTAACTGCGAGGCAGCAGCGCTACCCACTGCACCACCGTGCCGCTGCAGTGTTTCACTCAACTTTAAAACTATTAGTCTTCACTGTGTTATCTTAGTTGATGATCCTGTTGTACTGAATTTATTTTTTATGGTAGTGTTGTTTTCCTTTTAGGTGTCTTACCTTGGCTCCCTACCTGAACTCGAACAACTGTCTATAATGAGTAATCCCTGTGTGATGAGCAGTCCGTCCTTGCCTGGATATGACTATCGGCCCTATATTGTTAGTTGGTGTCTCAACTTGAAAGTACTGGATGGTTATATAGTGTCACAAAAGGAAGGGTATGTCCTGAATTCTATTTTGTACTGTGCAGTTTTTCATTTTTGTTGAACTGTGATTTGCTTCAGTGTAAATTATTTTCATGTACTTGTTGATTTGTTTATTTTAGTTATCAATAAAATGTTGTGTTTGATTTTATACATTGATGACCATAGTTGTTTTTGTTAATGTTTTTGTCACAGGTAGACCTGAAGACTTAAACAAAATGAAATGTTTGGCTGCAGACTGCTTTTTAATCCTATTTCAGGAATTTTAGAAATTACTGTGAATGGTGTTTTAAATAACTGTAAAAGGCATTTTTGTGTTTAGTGCAGGTATTTATACTCATTATACATCCTGAATGGGTAAAATCTGATACCCCTGCCCCAGCCTCAACCTCCGCTCCTCTACCAGAGCCTTCTAAAAAAAATTTCTTCTACTTCACACCGTCATTATCACAGTAATGTGGATTAAACAATTGTTATTTTAAGTTCAGTGGAATCATTAGTTCTTCATAATAGTATTTTATTTTTAAGATTTATTTTAAAAGACATATAGTGATTGTTGACTTCTTCATTCAGCTTTTACTTTTCAAATCTGTTTCTATAATTTTTGTGTTGTATGATGTGTGATCTTTTTTTCTTTTTATACATTAGTTTGAAGGCAGAATGGCTTTACAGTCATGGGAAAGGAAGGTCCTTTAGGCCAGGCCAGCATATTCCACTGGTACAATACTTGGCGTCAGTCTGCCCTTTGACATCATCCCCGGCTTTGCAATCTGCAGAGGATGCCAAATTAGAAAAAATACTAAACAAACAAAGGTATGTTCCTACTGATATTTTCCAAGAGTCACATTTTTATAATGCATAGAGATATTCATGCTTTTTTTATCTTCCTGAGTGGTATGTTGTTCAGCTCTACCAAGTCAAACAAGTAACCTAATAAGCAGATCAGTAAAATGAGGGACATTGTATGATTTGGTAGCCTTTGACAGATGTTTAACTTTTGAAGACAGTGTTTATTCTTAGGCTCAAATGTAGTACTTTTACTTTATGGTTTGTTGGCCTTCACATAAGTAGCTGCAAAGCTTTTTCAAAAATGAACCAGTATGGTTAATGATAATTGAAGCTGGTGCAAAGCTTATGGATCCTTTACTTAATGGGATGCCAGACTATTACAACCAGTCTATCACAAGATTTATATGTTTGTGTGTAAATAGTTCTTGTGGAAGAAATGTAGTAATTTATCTTGACAACATAGTTATTCTGATGTCTGTATTGTTTGTTACTAACATTTTAATACTTTCATACCTTTTTCTGTTCAAGATTACCGTTTTAATACTCATGTTTTTGTCTACACCTAATACCCCATAAAGAGAAGGGGTGTGCTACATGTGTTTATGCAAAGAATAAAGTGTGAGGTTACATTTAGGCTTTAAGATTCTGAATTGGTTTAACTGGGTTTGAAAATATTATGCTATATATTAGATAGATGAATTGCATTGAAATTTTAAACCAGGTCAAGTTAAAAAATGTCTTTGTTTGTTGTTGGTTTTTTTTGGTCTCCAGACTTCATCAGGAACAGCTGCTTCAACAGATTCAAAGAGGGTATCCAACCTCCTCCTCAACACCAGAAAGACCTGCTAGTCTCCCAGTGGAACAATATAGTCCATCACATATGCCAGTGGAACCTTCTGAAAGAGGTGGACATTATTATATGTTTAATATGTTCAGCCCTTGTTATGGGATTCAGAGAGTAAAAGATTAAGCAGAAATGGCATGTGTATAAATTAAATTACATTCACTACACTGAGTCTGAAATACTGTGTTACAATTCAGCTTACTTTTTGAAAGCACTTTTAACTTACTTAGACATTTTTTCAAATACATTCAGATTCATAAGTATTTGTGTACAGTGACACAATTTTCATAATTTTGGCTCTGTATGCCACTACAGTAGATTTGAAACAAAGCAATGAAGATGTGATTTTAAGCATAGACTTTCAGCTTTAATTCAGGGAGTCTAACACAAATACTGAGCTGCGTAGAAAAGACATTTTTATACATGGTGTCGCAGGTGGTGGTGGGGGGGGGGGGGGGTTTGGGGGGGGGTGACCTGGCCGGGACTCCCCGGAGGACCGGAAGAGGGCTTATGCCTTCTCCAGACCACGTGGGGGTGACCCCCCGGTACCTATGGGGACCACAGGTACAGAGCTTTGAAGCTCAATCCTGTAGGGGCACGTGGTCACCGCCAGGGGGCGCCCCAATGCCTTTGGAGCCCTGGACCTCAGCACTTCCACCACACCCGGAAGTGCTGGGGGGGAAGAGAAGCGGGGACACCCAGAGTGCTTCCGGGTGTGCAGCCGGCACTTCCGCCACACTGGGGAGTGCCGGTGGAAGATTGCTGGGAAGCACCTGGAGCACATCTGGGTGATTATAAAAGGGGCCGGCTCCCTCCATTCGATGACTGGAGTCGGGTGGAAGTGGACAGAGCTCAGGAGGAGAAGAAAGAGGCGATTTGAAGAGGAGAAAGGCATTGTGTAGAGGGCCTGGACTGAGGGTGATTGGTGCTGCGGCACTGGGTTGTGTGTGTTAATCAGTTGTAAATAGTGTAAATAAACGTGTGTTGGGTGACAAAACGATATCTGCCTATCTGTGTCCGGCCTGTGTTCCACAATGTGCACACTATTTTCAGGACCTCAGAAGTATTTGGACAAACTAACATAATTATAACTATAATGATCATCTTCAGTATTTGGTTGAAAATCTACTACAGTCAATGAGTGTCTGAAGTTTGAAAACTGTGGCTATCTCCAAGTGCTGGGTTTCCACACTGGTGATACTTTGCAAGGCCTTTACTGTAACTGTCTTCAGTTGCTGCTTATTTGTTGGACTTTCTGCCATTAGTTTTGTCTTCAGCAAGTGAAATGCATATCCAGTTGGGTTGAGGTCAGTTGATTTACTTGGCCTTTGAAGAATGTTCCACTTCTTTTCTTTGAAAAGCACTTGATTTGCTTTTGCAGTATGTTTTGGCTCATTGTCCATCTGTACTGTGAAGCATCATCCTATCAGCTTTATAGCATGTGGCGGAATCTGAGCAGATATTATAGCCCTATACACTTCAGAATTTATTGTGCTACTTACGCCAGCAGTCATATCATCAATGCACACTAGTGACTGACCTCTGTTCGTAGCCATGCGTTATCGCTCTATAAAACTGCCTCCAACATTTTTCACAGATGTAAGTAAATGGGTGACTTGATGCATGTTCATTAAGACTTTGCCTTTTTATCAGTTCTAGGGATGATAAATATGGGTTTGCATTTTGAAGCACATGGAATTAACTCTGTTTGTTACTATAATTGTGCTTTTCAGTTTGAAGCCTTTCATACTAGAAAAATAACATAACAGTTTTGCTTGGTAGAGTTTCAACATCATATCAATGCAGATTCAAAAGCTACTGATGCATGTGTAGAGACCAAATATCGCCCCAGTATATCCGTGCTCAAGTATTATCTGTCAGTCCCAACCTACCATATATTTTTTGACTATTCAAAATGATGTCTCCATTTCAGTATTTATTAGTCAAAATAGAAATCAAATTAGTGATAAATGCAAGTAGGAGACTTTTTTCCTAATTTTTCAGTTTGAGACATCAGTTAGTACTTTTTAACCATTGATTTTTACTTGAATTATTACATTTTAACTAGTTTTAAAATTAAATTACAGAGACTGTTCAAGTTTAATTTGACCAGTACAAATGAATTTTAGATATTTAAAATTACCTTTCGATACCCTCAAAATAATGAAGATAACTGTAATTATAATTATGACTAGTCAGAATGTAAATTTAGACATCTGGAATTTCAATTTTATCTACAATATATACAGTAGTTGGAGGGGTGTAATTTGAATTTTTATTAGTCAGAACAGCCAAGCAAAATGACACCTTTTATTGGCTAACTAAAAAGATTACAATATGCAAGCTTTCGAGGCAACTCAGGCCCCTTCTTCAGGCAAGATGTAATCATTATTACATCTTATATTATATTAATATTAGTCAGAACATAATTTCAAATTATAATATCATTGAAAGACCCATAGAAGTCCATGAAAAATCTTAACTATTTAATATGAAATTTTAGATAACTAAAATAGTAATTAGCACACCAGGCATTAATCCTTTATACACTAAGGGATGGCATTATTGTGCCTAAATTACAAACCCGAAAATAAATGACTGTTATTGTGCTTATGTAATAAAGGAGCTGCAAATAGATGAGGAGAGCGGTACAGCACTTAAGATTTTTTTTAAAAGAAAGTATTTGTATGATCAAAAGACCATTATCAACTAAATAAAACTTTACTCCAAAAAACTAGATTTTACAGTACGTAACCAAGATTCTTTATGATGCACAACACTGGAATACATTTTTTTTGTGCCCCAATCTGTCAGCTATCATTGTACCAAGTTTAAATGTCATATCCCATAGCATTGCAAAGTTATACTGTTTTGCATATGGTGTCCCCCTTTTTGGAAACATTTAGTCAAGGTTCAAATAAAGGATGGTGTATTTTACCACAATACCTCCACAAAGTAACACAAGCACAAGTTATGTCGCTCTTCCAATCACCTCTCCTCTCTGCACTGCACTGACCAGTCCAGTGTTGCCTTTCTTCCTCCCGGCACCGACTCGCTGGTTAAGGGGGTGTGGTCCCTTTTATTGAGGACCCGGGAGTACTTGCAGTGCCAGGGCTGCTGCCCATTGGAAGCACTTCTGGGTCAAACGGAAGCCCAATGCCTTTGCTGGTAGCCCTGACACAGGGCAAGAAACGGGCAACCATGAGCACAGAGATGGCCATACAGACATGTACACCTAAACCAGCGTTTTTTTCTGGCACTTTTGAGTTGCAGGGAGCTGTCACCAACTCTTGAGCATAGGATGTTTATTCATGGTATAATCCAACCCTCACCCCCACTTTTTCCCTATGATGTTACCGAAGGGATCAGCACAGCATGAAAGACGTCTAATCTCATTTCTAACAGCATGAAAGACTTCTAATCTCATTTCTAATTGTGCTTCCTTCCACCCCTCTGAGCCCCCAGCTGCTTTTTGATTTTTTTTTTTCTCTCAACCCTTTATTGTGCCCATTTCTCCCTCCCTTCTTGTGGGGGAGCTAGGGGTGAAACAATCAAATTTAGAAACAAAAAAATATTACATGCTGCTGTCTTTCTTTTTAGTTTTTGTTTGGGAATTAACTGTTTCTTTATTTTTGCTGATATGCTTGGGACACAGAGATGCGAGTTTGAGAAGCACAAGTACACCATAACAATTACTCATCTGTATGCTAAGAAACATTGTTGGTGTACTTGAAATTAAATTTAAAAGAGCTCTGCTCAGAAAAACTGACATAGGGAGAATGTGCAGCAGCTCCAGCAATGGCAATTGAACCCATGACTCTTGAGCTGTAAAATTGCTTGCTGTAACACTTCAAAGACATACTAAGCAGTACTTTCAAATCAAGTGTAGACTTCAGCCCTTCACAAATAACCAATCCTAGACAACTGTACATCATTAGTCCTCTGAACCTCAGCTTTCCAGTGGTAATGGGTATTTCACTGTATGTGGCTTGATGTAGGTGGAAGATTTGATAAAAGCAGAGTAACTCAGCTATGATGCTTGCCTCAGGGTATCTGTGTGCAACTCGCATATTTCAATAATGAAAGAGGGCAGACAACATGAAAGGTTATGATTTATCTGAAAGAAGACATCCTTGGGTATGTAAAAATACCATTATTTCTTTTGATTGACTTTTGGGTTTGCTGCAAACAACTTTGGAATATGGTGGTGTGCCACCAGTAGGACACCTAGTGCATATTAATTCTGAAGTAATTTGTACCAAAAAGAATAAAACAACAAACTGATGGAGTTTACTTTTTATTATGTGAAAAAAAATCACTTTGATCTCTCTAATATCCATTAACCAATTAAAATTGTTGATCTTTTTTATTATACGTGCTTCTTAATTAAGTTATTTTATACAAAACATTTTTAGGGTATTTTCTGCTTTAATGTTTGAAAATGTTTAAACAATTTTTGTCGTTTCAGCTGTTACACCCCAGATTAACACATGGTTAGGCTTGAATGACCCTACAAATCATTCCTATGCAGTTGAACATCGGTCACGAATTTCTTCGGCCCACAGAGATTCCTTATTCTTGGAAGATGTTCAGACAGATGAGGACAAGCTTAACTGCAGTTTGCTATCTTCAGAATCTACCTTTATGCCTGTCACTGCAGGATCCTGTCCACTTTTTCCTTCACAGGATTTAAGGCTTCAAAATATAGATTGTGATCTCTCTGATGTTGGTTGTACTGATACTACTGTTTTACAGTTTAAAAAATACTCGGAAATTAAAGATCTTGAATATAATGAAGTATGTGGGAAAGAAATGGAAACAACAGCAAGTAGTGATGCAAAAACGTCAAGTCTGAGTTCTAAGTTGCAGCCCAGTAATGGACTGTTGTATGATGGTAGCTGTGGATCTAAGGGCAAAGCAATACCATTTCAAGGGCTATCAAAGACTGAGGATCCTGAAAAAGAACCTGTCTTTTCAGATGTCAGAAAGGAAGAACAGATAGTGGAAGGTTTCAGTAGGGAAGCTGTTAAACTTCAAGCATGCTGGAGAGGATATTTTACAAGAAACTTCAATCCCAGAGCTAGGGAGGTGCGTTCTGAAATCCGCCTCCGTCGAATGCAAGAGCACATTGTACTGTTGTCATCTGAATTAAAAGAGTAAGTTTTTTTTGTGTTTTGCTTATATAAGCATATTCGTTATTTATTTAAACTATTTTAATGTTTCCTTTATAATTAACTCTGAACTATATACTTTTGCCTTGGTGAGGGATAATGACTTCAGATCTGTACCCAGCTCTTTTCTTTAAGCCTCTCTTATTGATTTTGCTTTTACACTTAGTGTTTCCAGTTTTTACATTGCAGCTCCTCATTCTAAATGACCTGTTTCTATATAATCTCCTGTACTAGTAGTTTTTCTGTGGCCTGACTATTAATTTATTCTTGCAGAAAAATGTACATTTTGTTTACTTCAGAATATGCAGTTGAAATCAATATAAATGCTTTAAAATTTTGTTTTAGTACTGAAGGAAAGGGCAGAATGGAAATACAAGTATGGAGTTCAGTAAAAATAAGTCATTAGAGCATAAACAAAATAATTATCTAAAAAAACATTCTTGCCCTATTTGGTAAACTTGAGTAAAAATAATAAAAATAAGTGACATTAAGTATGGGTATTATTTTGAAGCCAAACATTATGTCTCCAGTTTGTTGATAAAGGAGAGCTTGAAAGTTTTAACAATTTATCTGGTGGCTTGGCTTTAAAAAGACAGTTGGTAAATTGTCAGTAGTAGTGTTTTTTCCAGGCACACTTAAAGACAATCACCCCTGTGCTTTGCTCCGTGCCTGCTCTCTGTTGTGTCACTGTGCCTTGGGATTTTAAATGTCTGGTTGTATTTATGATTCTTTTTATAAGCAGTCACAGTAGCCTTTTATTTTCTAATTATAAACTACTGTTTGCAGTGTAGTGTTTGTTTAAAAACAATAAAATATACCTTATACTTCTTAGAGCCTGAATTTTAGGTGCAGTAGTTTGTGCCTATTGCTAAAAATTTGATATAGTTTAGCTTAATAAAGTGAGAAAATCTGCTGCATGTTCAAGGCAAACAAATCTTTCCTTAGTGACACTTTTTTCTGTTTATGAAAGTGGTTTGGGGGGGAAAAAAAAGTCCCCAATTCATGATTGCTTTGAGAGCCCTCAGATGTTTCTAATCGGCTCTCTGTTATACTCATTTTAATTTGGTGGTGTGAATTTGAATGAGGCAATTGAAACAATCATGAGATTAATTGCCTTTTAATTCAGCACTGTACATAGTCCCAGAACATGAATGGAGGCTTCATTTATTGTTAACTTACAATCAGTTTGGGATTGCTGTGATTGGGTGTATATTCTGGCTGCTCAAGACGCAAAGCACGGACATTTGGGTGGTGTGCCACCTTCACATGTGTCCTACAAAATTAAAGAAATTAGCTACTCCATATGCTTATTCCAAAATTAAATGTATTTACTGTAGTTTGTGCTTGAAATTACCCATATTGTTTAAACATTTGTGTATCTCAGCTCATAATACTTGTGGCATGATGCAAATCTCTACAAGACTGTATTGCATTGTTAAAAAAGTAAGTACAGTCCACAAAATGTTTTTTCTTTGTATAAACATATATGGGGCTATACTGTATTAAGATTTTATCTTCATTTAAACAGTACCTTTAGATAAAGGTGATACATTTGTGGGAAAAGTAGGTATACCCTTGGCTATGATATTTTGTATTGCTCCCACTGGAAGAAACAACCTATAAGTATATATTTCCAACTGTCTAGCAGTCTCTGACATCATCTGGGAGAAAAGTTTTCCCACTCCTCCATGCAGAATTCTTTCAATTGTGGAATGTTTGAGGGGTGTCTTGCATGCTCAGTTTGTTTTGAATTCCCCCATTGCATCCTGATGGGAATCCAATTCTGACTTTGACTTTGCCATTCCTGGGCCCTTCATTTCTTTCTTTTCAGTCATTCTTTGTTAGATTTATTGGTATGTGTAGGATCACAACCGTGTTGCAAGGTCCAATTTCGGTTGAGCTTCAGTATTCTAAAAGATGTTATCACATTATCCTCAAGCTCTATCTGGTACAATGAATATTTCATATTCGATTCTGTGATGGCAGGCTGCACAGGCCTAGATGCAGTGATTCAGCATAGCAGCCTCCAGCTATAACTTTTGCATAGTTGGTGTCTGGTTCTTCTGGTCCAATGCTGCCTTTGGATTTCGCTACATATACTGCATCTTCTGGTATTGAGGCCAAATAACTATCTTTGCCTCCAGAGCACCTTGTTTCAGAAGTCCTAATGTTTACCTAGGTGTTTGTCTAACTTTACCCTTACTATGATGTTCTTTCTGGACAGCAAATATTCCCTCCGGGCATACCTCTCATGTAGATCTAATTTGTTCAGCCTCTTTCTAATAGTAGACTTGTGCACATTGACATCATGTGGCAAGAGATATCTGTAGTTCCTATGGTGAAATTCTGTAGTTCTTGGAGACTTCTTTCAGCATCTTGTGTTTTGCTGTCAGGCTGAACTTGCTGAGGTAACCTTGCCTGGACAAGTTGGCAGTTGTTTTAAAAAATATTGGGTCAGCTGACTTACTGTAAGTGTTTTATATTCAATATATCTTTGTAGAGCAAAATAAAATGAGTCACAACAAGAAATAAAAATATTTCACATACCATTAAAAAGTCATATAATATTTGAAAGTGTGCACTGTATAGACTATGCAGTTTAAAAAAAAAAAAAACAAAAAAACAAAAACAAGATTGACAAAAAATGTTCAAAGAGCTATTCTTCCCAATCTTCCCCACTGAATCAAAACAAGCAAGCCTAACTACACTTTAATATTGCCTTTCAAAACATCTGAAATTATATAAAGACAAATCAAGGAAAATTTAGAACTTTGTTCACTGAATATTGCATGAGCAATATCTATCAAACCAAGCCCAACAATACATATAGCCTACTAAAGAAACTTTTGACACTTGCCATGTGACTGATTTTAAAAATCCACTTCCTACAGTAATCAATGTTGGTGGACAATTTTTAAAAAATATATTCTAATGAAGAAACATTCATATGAAACAAAATGTCTACCATTTCATTGCTTTCTAACTTTGAATATATACAGCATTTCAGCAGATATAAAAATAATTCTTATTGTTGCTAACTTGTAACTTTATTTATAAAGTTTTCTTCTATTTAAAAAAAAATATGTAATGCTTTTTTAGTGCCCTAAGCACATGCTCATTTTATTTAATGGTTAATCTAGGACAACCTTTTTGTCTTTGTCATTATCATCAGTGTCTGAAGAAGAACAAATAACTGTAAGCCATCTTCTTCAGCGTTAGTCTTGCATAGTCCTAAAAGCAATCCAAATCTAAAAATAATTTAGAAGAGCAAAGGGAGTGGGGTTCTCTTCAAAGTCCAAATATGCAATTGTAAATAGTTTTGGAGGAGTTGGGGAGGGAGGGAATTGTGGTTGTATCCTGGAGGAGTTGGGGAGGGAGGGAATTGTGGTTGTATTCTGTCTGAAGTGCTGTGTTGGATGATAAAGGATACTCCCCACCTCGTGCCATCTCTTTTTTGTCAAATTAAAAAAAAAAACATCTTCAAAATGTTCTCAAGATGATAAAAATGATGTATAAAAAATTTCTACCATCAGACAAATTTCTACTAGTATACTGTTGCGCGACTGCACTTGGGTCCAAATTTGGGATCATGAGGTGGTTCGTTGTGTGGTGGGTGCAGCAACATGCTGTACCAGCGCATGCGCCCAACCAATACTGCACACCCCAATGAAAACCATGCTAAATGTTGACAGTTCCTTCAAGATCCTCTATAATGATGTTCTAATCATTTGCACCTGATCGGGCGCATCTGGTTCTAAGTTTAGGTGTTTGAGGTAAGTGATAAATTTAGGGGTGTACCTACTACAAAATTTTCATTTATGTTTATTTGAATTACATTATAACAAACATCATGCTATGTTTACATTTTGTAATCCATTGTGTATCACTTTTATCTATAGTACTAGGGAACTCCAGTTTCTGTATTACATCTTGCCTGAAGAAGGGGCCTGAGTTGCCTCGAAAGCTTGCATATTGTAATCTTTTTAGTTAGCCAATAAAAGGTGTCATTTTGCTTGGCTTTTCTCTACTTTTATTTACAGATACAGATTTAAAGTTGGAAAAAAATGTAAAAGGAGGAATATATTTAGATAATTAAACCATCAGGAGTTTGTGACATTTGGAATTTGAGTAATTTGATTTGTTAATATTTAATGGACAGTATTTATGAATAGTTGTGCCTCTAAAAAAAGCTCAAATTATATTTTTCTCAGCAATTTTTGTTTTATATCTATGTATTTTAGGGTTTCCATTGTATGTACAGTACAGTATTGCCTGCCTTGCTGGCATCTACTGTATATCTATCATACAGTCTTCTCAGTAAACATTACTGTCCCTGTTTAACTTTAGGAAAGACAAAGCTCCTGACTGTTTACCGCAGTATTCACAGATCATAATACATACACTGTACATATCCATATCACACACATATATATATACATGTATACATATGTATGTATGTATATACAGGGTATGTGTGTGTGTATATGTATATATATATATATATATATATATATATATATATATATATATATATATATATATATATATATACTAGCAAAATACCCGCGCTTCGCAGCGGAGAAGTAGTGTGTTAAAGAGGTTATGTAACCATATTTATACATAAACATATATACATATATATACATATCTACATATACACATCTACATATACATATACATATACAAATTTACATATCTACATATATATATACATATAAATATAGACATACATATATACATACATACATTCATATATATATATATATATATATATATATATATATATATATATAATATATATATATATATATATATATACTGTATATATATATATATATATATATATATACTGTATATATACATATCTACTTATTGGCTCCTGTATTTAGGATATAGCGGGTTGGATAATGGATGGATGGATGAACATTTGTATGCATAGCCCTATTTTGCCCGTTTTCGTTTTTTTTCTTTCATCAGTAATATTTCAGTAAACCCGGAGCTTGTCAGTTCAAATCCTGGTACTGACACCACTGTGTGACCCTGAGGAAGTCACTTCACCTGCCTGTGCTGCAAAAAACAAAAGTAATGTAACAAATTGTACCTCAGATGTTGCAAGTTGCTGGAATAAAGGCATAAGTAAAATAGATAAATATGTATTATACACATAGGAACTATTCATTTATTTTCAGTTAAGTCATCTGCAGCAAACCTTTATAAATGAGGGTTTCTCCTTTTTAGATAGTGCAAACTGTTTCTTCTTCTTTGACATTTTCTCTTGGAGAGCTTTTTTCATTTCATTGAAAATTAAAGCAGCAGCTGCCAAAATATGTAGCTTTCTTATTAATTTTTCAACATTGTGTAAAATAAATTTATAAAGTAACATAAAAGGTTTAAATACTGGTTATCCTTTTACACTAAAATATTACTAAAGAGATACAAAAAAAGTAAAATGCATATGTTATTTTTCTTTAAGGAGATTAAATATTACTGAAGAAAGAAAAAAAACTAAAAATACTGTGTAAGCATACATATTAACACATGTGCAATTAAACGTGTGCATTTACGGGGTGATTTCTCAGGCTTAAAAGCTCGCCTTTTATTAAAAAGGTAAATGCAAACTGTTTTCATTCTGAAGGGCACAAACCACGTTAGATTTCAGATGTTAAACGCGCAAAAATGTCAGTACACCAGATAAATAAGCGCAACATATTATCAGTTGTATTGTATGCTTACAATATATATAGAAATGTGTTAATCGTTAACTAATATTATGGGATGGTGTTTTTCGAGTCGCGCCTTGATTTAAACGATTGCATTTCTTAGTGGGTTTGCGTAGC